>NC_046970.1:11254076-11359076 GCF_009769545.1 Cyclopterus lumpus | reverse complement strand
CACAAAGACACAGGTAGCAAAGTTTCTCCTGGAGTTTCCTCAGCAAAACAAAACATAAAACGTTGCTAACGCAAAAGAGTGAGGATGGCAGGGAGGAGGAGGGGAAGAGAAGAGAGGGAAGTTATTTTCTCTGGTTTTTGAGGATGTGCTGCATGTACTTCTGACAGGTGGGAGGGGAGATGAAGCGTGCATTGTGTTCGCTTGCTAATTAGCATCGTTAGCGGGGCCCATCCACTGTGAATGGCAGAGATAGTATTAGTGAGGTTTATGCACAGTGAGCGGTAGAGATAGGGAGAATAGAGTGTGGTACAGGCAAAAGCTGTATGCTAACGCTATATTAAGTCTGATAAACTTGCAGGTCTTTAATGGACTCAGCAGGGGAGGGAGGGGAGGAGTAACGGGGGGAGCAAAGAAGTGTAAAGAACTGTACACCAGTCTGCTTCAGGCTTTCCTGTCAATACTCTGGATACAGCCTCTATGAGCCTCCTAAAACTACGGTGACACACGTCTAAGATAATAAGCCATTGTGTGAGTGTGTGCGTGTCTTTTTCAGAGGTTTTGGAGTAGCGATTTTGAGATCAGACTTCTCTTCTTTCACCTCAACCCTTGAGGGTCAGGTTACACACAGGGTGTAGGTTACAAGCCACAGGCTATGTGAATGGTCCTATTAGCCCATGATTTATATTGCTGACAC
Organism: Cyclopterus lumpus; assembly: GCF_009769545.1. Taxonomy (NCBI): domain Eukaryota; kingdom Metazoa; phylum Chordata; class Actinopteri; order Perciformes; family Cyclopteridae; genus Cyclopterus; species Cyclopterus lumpus. The sequence goes on along the minus strand of NC_046970.1, from coordinate 11,358,382 downwards.
ACACAAACATACAAACACACACACTTTTGATTCTTGTGAACAAGAAAGGCATTTCCCAGCAGCAAGTGCTTTGGATTATATCCAAGGCTTTTATGTATCACAGTTATAATATGTGTGTATGCATAAGTGTGCATTTGTGTGTATATGTGTGTGTGACACAACCCCGGAGGTCACATAAAACTGTCAGCATCATCCAATCACCCAGTTTTTTTTTCATACTGCTCTTTACCCCCTCCCTTCACTCCCTTCCACAAGCTCTTTCTTTCTCTCTCTTCATGTCATCCTCTCCAGTGTCAAGAAAAGGCCCTTGAGGCTGTATTGCTCTCTCCTCCTGTAATTCACATACACACAGACACACAGACACACACACGCACACACACACACACACACACACACACACACACACACATCCTCTCTAAAGGACCCCTAAGGGAGAAGACCATCAGAGCAGTTTGGAGGGATGGGAGGCATATTGTTAGGGGTGGAGTTTTCAAACAGAAACATCTCAATGGAGCCTCTCTCCGTCCTCTGAATGGGCGGATGGGTGTGAGTGAAGGGGTGATGAATATTCAGTAAGGACTAATGGCCGACACCCACCTCTCCTCCTCAACAGTAGACTCGAGGGATCACTATGAGATGCAACACAAGGGTCACATCATATGACTGATCTGTAGCCTATGGCTAGCCGGGTAACTGCACTCTCATATAATCATTTTTACAATTACATCGTTTTATGACATGAGTCTATCTCAGAGAGTGTCTAACAAACACTCATCAGACTTTTGACTTTATTTTGTTTTAACAAAGTTAAAAAGGGAAGTTACTGAGTTAATGTTAGTTACTTTAGGGACACAAACGGTTGACAACCTCAGAAATCTGGCTGATGGTCTTCTGCACATATACATCAGCTGTCTCCACTGGCTCTCTGATCACTTATTTTGTGTTTTGATAGAGCACATGACACGGCGCAGGTGTTGCCATTGACGTGTCCTTGTGTTTTGTCAGACAACTGCACAACTAGAGAAAAGCTATTTTCCGGATGATCACATAATTCCAGCTCGCTAAGGCCATGTTCTGACAAACACCAGCACAGCATAAAAAAGCATGCAATTGATCAGCTGAAGGACATGGGTAAGAGTCCATGCTCTGGATTAAACTACAATGTAAATGGGTTTTCTAATTGAAGTATTTCAATTGCTATAACTTTATTTTAATGGACAAGTCTGATCTGTGATTAGCGACAAAAATGTCTTCTCTAATACAAAAATAAACTGAGCAGATTCTTTGAGCCACTGTGGCTGTAATATGCTGCTTTGCTTCTGCAGGTCTGAATTTCAGCTTGAAGCTGAAAAGCTAGAGTTGGCAGTACACGTTAATTTACATTCACTTTACCTGAGATAACCTCAGTCTTTCTTTTGTGTCAAGCTGCTCATTTAACCAGTCGACCTTCAAAGATTATTTAATGGTTCATTTATATTTTTATAGAAAAGGAATCTGTTTATATATGTCATTTACAAAATCCTGTGAAAAGCTAATCAGGCTGCACTTGGATTTGTGCCTGGCCCACTGGCTCAGTGAGTAGCACAGTTCGATTGAGGAATCAAAAGGGCTGCCTCAAGAAATTGCTTTATTGGAATAGTGCATGTATGAGATTACAGTTTACAGTGGCTTTTTGGCTCTGATGAGCGCTTCCCTCATTATCCCGAACTTTAGTGCATTACAAATCCTCTGAGATAACAACATGTTGCAGGCCTCTATCATCCTCATACAGTACAGCAGAAGAGCATTTCATTACACTGTCACCACTCATAATCTTCCGACCAGCATGGCCCTGCATGGAGCATCAAACAGATGACTCTGAAACAGAGGAGAGAAGGGTGAGGGAGCCAGGGAAATGAGGAGGGGAGAGGGGCGGCGTAATGGCGCGTGTTTGTAAATAATCTCTCTGTCACGGTGGTAAATAGGAGTTTATTTAACAAGCATCACATCACAGAAGCGCTTCCACCCTCCGCCGCCCAGTCACTTCTCCTTTCCCTCCTCTCCTCTGCTCTCTTCTTGGGCTGTGCGGTTACGGCAGAGCATTAATAATAATAACAATGATAAACAGAGAGTGGAGATAACCACAGTAGCATGTGTATAAGAGACCCACGCGCTCAACCAGCTTACATCGCTTAGCCCCCATTAAAGATGGGATGCAGAGGGGTGGGTGGGGGGCTAGCAGGAAAGTAAGAAGCTGTTATTTTGCATTATATTAACCACATGAAAGCGTGCGGCTGCCGAGAACAGTAAAAGTCGCTGAAGAAAACAGAGGGAGGGTGCGCGAGAGGGTGGCTCGGTGAAGGAATAATGTAAATAGCGGCTGGCTGAGTTATCGGGCATAGCACTGTCAGACGTGTGTGTGTGTGTGTGTGTGTGGGGGGGGGGGGGGGGGGGGGGGGGTTGTACGCAACACTGTCAGACGGCCCATTGTTTGGGAAGCGATAAAAGGCAATTTCCCAGAGTCCCTTGTAGAACCACACGCTCGGCTTAATTTGAGGGCCATTTTCCGTGACAGTGTTGACAGTTTATACAGCTCTCTCCCTCTTTCACTCTCTTTCTATGTCTCTCTCTCCTGTGCTCCCTTGCTTCCTCTGCTCATCCTTCCTGTGTGTGCATGTTCACTTTGTAGTAAAGAGGCTTGTATTCATGTCTGGTTATTAGTATCTCTCCCCTGTGTTTGGCATGTTCTCTTTGAGGAAGGAACAATACCTGATAGTCTAATACCTGTCAGTGCGCACATGCACGCACACACACACACACACACAAAAACACACACACAAACACACACACACACACACACACACAGAGGCCTCCACGTCTGTTGGAAATGTTTTTCCCTTTGCCCCGTCTTAATCTTGCCCTGACATAGAGCATTGTGAGTTGTGCTGCGCTGCCATCAGAGGAGAGCATGTCCTCTCATCATCCTGAGAGAGGGCCTATTAGAGTAGCTGAGGATGAGGGGAGGCAGGGAGGAGAGAGGGAGTAAAGAGAGGAGATCGCAGGTTCAGGGCATGATAATTGACACGGAGGCTCCTATTGCCTGCGGAGGAAGTTTTTCTCTACAATGCCTTTAGTGAGAGAGAAAACAAGATATTGTGCACAAACAACCTACACACACACAAACACGCGCACACACACACACGCACACGCACACACAGTATGTGATAAAAACAGCTTACTGTTATGTTTGTGTGCTGCAATGTGATTTACTGAATTGTTTGCTAAACTTTGGGGCTTGAATGTAACTGATGCCTTACATCAAAACTAGTGAGCTCTGTGACACTGGAATACAATTTTCTTTTCTATTTAATGTCGGTCACAAAGCAATATGAATTATCTTTTGGCAGGGCTCAACATCAAACAAACAATACACATTTAAAACACACACATACTAAAGTAATACAAACTGTTAGAACTATGTTTGACAAAGCCAATACAATTGACAGGAACAGTAACAGGTCAGGGAACATAGCCTATTTTAATTTGTTCAGGGTGATGCAGCTCGTTTTGTAAAAGTTGTTCCAGATGAGTGGGACTTTTTAGCATCAGCATGATTGGTTGTGGGAGTGAAAGGGGAGTCCTGTTTATGAGTGAGGCTTTCCTGATCATTCTATAGACAGATCATATATATATATCAGAAATTCACTTTTTTACCTGTCACTGATTATGTCACTGTCTCACATACGGCACTTCATCTTGTATATAAAAGCTTTATTCATAGAAAATGTGAGCTATCTTACCTGTGGACATTTAGCCTTGACAGCACAGATGTAGTGTTGCATCGGGTGCATCTACACATGATAACCATCATTTTCTCAGCATCCAGGCCTGAACAAAGGCAGGATGAAACTATACAGGAGCTGTTGCGTTTCTTCTTTTAAGCTTCCAACTCGAGTAGCAACAGAGTAGCTCAGACAAAGATAAAGCTGTGCTGCTATCTGCTTACCATAATCTATAACCTATAAAAAGAGAAGAAAAGTCTCCTGGCCATTCTGTTCTTTAAATCTGTTATCATTCTTCAGACCTGAGCTCTCCTGCTTTCTTTTCTAGCTCCAAGGCTGTTTTATTGTATTGTCGTGAAGAAGTATTCTTATTGTATGTATTTGCTATTATTATATTTCTTTGTCTGTCGAGAATTCCCCTCACTGGTGGTATGGTGAACAAAGCCAATGAGTTGGGTTTGATAAAAACACACATTTTGAGTATGATGGGGCACTATCTGCTCTTTTTGTGTGTCAGTTTTCAGTGAAACGTGGATTAAAAAACCTGTGTGTGATCATTTATTCAGCCTCTTTAAAAATTTAAAAAAAGTTTTCCTTATTATCTAAATCCTACAAGTTTAAATGTGATCAACTTTATGTAGAAAAACACAATACATTATCTGTGTTGTTTCAAGGGCCAGACTCCTTTCCTCTCTACCTCTACTCCTATCTATAACAAATGGCCCCACGTAGGAAATGAGAGGATTGTTATTTCAAACTTAATAATGTTGCACGACTCCATCAAGACGACGCTGCTCTATCAAACTCCCACAATCTCCAGAGATAATTTAATCACCAAATGCCAAACTGCCACGCCACATTTAGGTGTAATTTTCATCCATGCAAAGGTAATTTGTTTCAGTATTATGAATTAATTAAAGCCTAACGAAGATGGAGAAGGCTGTAGAATGTCTAATCAACAGACCCTCGAGATTGATTCATTCTCCTCCACACTCTGGCCTATCATGCTTTCTCCTTCGTGTTGTCACATTTTCTGTTTTTCACAATTGTTTCACTTTTCTTTCTCTCTCTACGTCTGTCTTTCTTGCTTTTCTAAATTTGTTGATTTAGACCTCTCTTAAGCAGAGGCAAAGTTCCATCCACTCCGTAATCTGATCCGGTCTTCCTGTGTGCCAGGTATTCTTTCTGCATGCATCTCTGCACCTCACCACACTTTTACTATTTGAATCTTCCATGGAGTTTTTATTGTTCAAATGCTTATGGCATTTTTTGACATTTAAATAGCCCTCGATACATTCCTATATATATATGCCAGTGTGAAATGCATCAGGGTGGAGCCATGTGTCAGTCAATCATTCTTGCAGCTGCTTGTCCCAGGGGCCCTGGACTTTGTTTTCACATACATGTACAAGCCGGAGGGTACCTGAAAGAGTCCTTTTCACCCCTAACACTCACTCACAGGCGTACAGCAGAGCAAAAAACACACAACACCATAAATCAAGGTTAGAACACGCCAAAGTCACACACAGACAAGCCCTTCTCACGCACACACTACACATGTCAGGTGTTATCTGGGCTTCAGATCTGGATGCCTGCACACTGTGTATATAGTTTCTCAGAACTACACACACGCACACACAGGCGCTCACACCCAGACAAGTACAGTAAATACAACAAATGCTCTCTTTTCTACCAGTAACAACATACCTCACATCCATTTCTCGCTAAAGTCAATATGTATCCTGCATGCTTGAGATATTCAGGGCATGCTTCGCGGTAGAGTCAAAAGTTTCCTGGTTTGACAGTGCATAGTCAATCTAGTTTAACACAAATTTTCTTTGCAAACACCACAAACACAATAAGGCAAATTACAAAAATGCAGAAAAGAGCGATAGTGTCTTAAAGCTTAGTCATGTTTAAGTCATGTATTGAACATGGAGAGTTGATACTGTAGGTACATTCTGTTACTGTACAGAGAAAGAGATAGAGAGAGAGAGAGTGAGAGAGAGAGAGGTAAGAGAGAGAACGAGACACACACACACACACACAAAGAGAGAGAGAGACTAGGTACATTGTGAAACTAAGTAGTTGAGCTCAGATTAATCAACTCTGAACAAAAATAGTTTTAGTGACAGACACCAGGGTGTGTGTGGGTTTGTTTGTGTGAATGTTTATTTAGGTTCAGTGAGGCACCATGGGAAATGCAACAGGGAGTATCACCAGACAAACACAATATCATAACCCTACACTCAGACAGGCCTCTCTATTCAAAGGGTCAGTTCACACTGATTACAAAGAAACATATTACGCTAATAGTGTTAAGCCATGCAGAGAGTTAATTTTTTGCCAAAGTGTTTAGATAATGTTTACCACCACCACAATACAAAGGAGGTGAAAAAGTCATCAGCAATGCAGCTTCCAAAAAAAACCTTGTCTCTGTACAGTTCGGTGGGTTATTCGCAGAGCTGTTACTCAAATCTAATTTTACTTAATTTTTTTGACACTTTAAAACTCAATTCTGTTCACCCTACACTGGAATTGTGACAGCAGTCTCAGGGATGGACATTTAAAAACTTAAGTGTATGAACCGCTGCAAGAACATTTTCTTTTTTATTTACTAAAGACGTATGCATCTTCAACAATATGATTTAATGTGTGTTGGTTTCTTTGTATCAACACAAAAGGAGATAGGAAGCTCAATGTTTTAATTATCATGGTCATTAGTGATAACAGTGCAGTTTAAGAGTAAAAGTCCCAGAATTCTTGGGGCAGCAAACACTCCTTGAGCAAATACTTAGTTAGAAATACTGCAGTATACTGTTGTAATCCTTATTACAGAGCAGCCAAACAAACTTAGTTTGCTGAGTTGGAGGTGTGCAGCCTCTTACCTGCAACTTGCTGCTCCTTCTTGTTTTTGTTCATTCTTGCAATATTTAAAAATCACCTGCTGTCAAAATTGTTTGATTATCACCATTTGACAAATGTGTCCTGTAACTGCTTCAAAAGAGAGAAAAAAAACACCTTGTGTTTTCACCAATTAAATGGTTTTAATGTGAAGCTGCATTATGAGGAATGTTTGGTTTGCATTAGCAGCAACTTAATACAGCTCTGATATGGAAGAGAAAACAGTAAACAACGAGGCTGACATCAATGAGAAAAAATTAGAAACAGTAACGCTGGATTACATGCATGCATAATTTCCTCATTCTTAAGTAGGCAATTTGAATCCAGTGTAAATGGCAGACTCAGCCAATAACAATGAAAACTACTCTATAGAGGGGTAATTATTGAATGTAAATACTTGAATGGCTATTGCTGAGAAAATGTCGACCATCTAAAATTAGGTTTTGATCTTCAAGATTATGACTTCATTGATATGCAACAAGGTTGGTTTTTCTATAATTTCTGAAGATTTCAGTTCTGTTTTCCCCTGTTTTAGGTGCTTTATGCACATACAATTGAAATGACCCTGAGCTCGCCCTCTGTCAATCACACTGCGGTGACACGAAGCAGATGACCAATTAAAAATCCTTGGGCAAATAACCAATCAGAGCTGTGCTCTGAGGGTCTTCCACGCTACAGTGTGCCACTGCTTTTTCACAGCCCTTTCCATTCTCTCCATCACGCTGAGCGACAGGGGTCTTTGCACCACACATGGACACGCATGCATGTGAACGCTTGCACACACGCACACATAAACGCAGTGCACCTTATTACTCTTTATTAATCTGCAGGGCGTTAATTGAAACCCCCCTGAGTCTGAGCCGTACCTGCATTCCCGCTCTCATTATCAGTCAAGGTGCCTTTGGGGGAAAAAGAGAGGGGGATGGTGGCGGAAGGAGAGGAATCCCAAGTCTCCTGTGACAGGCCAGTTGTACATCTACAGATGTGCCTGAATTAAACTTAGCAGTCAGTTGGTGTCTGATTCCTCTTACATCAGTGGAAAAAAAGATGCCTGAAGCCAAACATGTGGATCTATGAAGCTGTACGTGTCCACTACGTGCTGAGGTCGATAGTAGAGGCCTCCCTCTCCCATCAGTCTGTCATCCCAACTTAAATGTGACCAAGATTAGGTACATGAACATTTCTTGGATTTCTTGGACATTTCTTGCTATTTGGAAATGCATTCATCTCAGTTCTTCTTCTTTACTCGTGGACAACAAATATATCCTTAACCGTATACTGCTCACAATGAAACAGCTATAGATTAGGAATGAAACCCACTCAGAATCCCAAGAAATAATATTCCATGTCTGTTGTTGACACAGCAAAAATAACATATATTCTAAGCGGGTTTAGTCCGTAGAATCTGATCTCTTTTTTTCTCCCTTTTATGAAGCTGTCAGAACATTAGTTAGGCTATCAACCAATATCTACTAATAAGCGATGCAATCACTGCTTCTCAAATTATTGTTATTTTTTTCATTAAAATTAGCTGCGTTTTGATTTAGTGTTTTGTTCTGCATGATTACATTACCAGACTTCAGCTGGTTCCATGTTGAAGTTAATAACAATTTCAATAAAAATCTGCTGTAAAACACACAACACACAAAAGACTCTGTTGCATTGACAATGTCTGATGGCTGAAAAAGAAGGGAAAGCTCTTAAAGCATGTGAGTCAAATACTATTATATTGAGTGGTTTAGTTTAATTAGACGTACAGTACGAAGTAGCTAATAGGTGTTCAATAATTCATAGTATTTAAAAAGGAGTGCAGTAGATCAGCAGACCTGGAGTTTGGCGTTTCTGCTTGGTTTTCATCTACATTTTAACATTTTATTACTTATGTGTTTATCTCAGGTGTGCAGCCAAGCATCTTCCAGCATGTTCCAGCTTTAGAATTTAAAATGAGTTCAGGGTTTGGTTTACAAAGACAGTGCTGGCTATGGAATATGTATGAATGTACAATGCCAAGATACTAAAGTGTGTATGAGTAAAATGTTTTCTTGCTTATGTGTGTATGTGTGTATGTGTGTGTGCATGTGTGCGTGCGTGCGCGTGCGTGCGCCAGGAGAGAAGAGGATCCGATTAGTACTACTCTGAAAGTAATTACCTTAATTAAAGCAGTAATGTGTGGAGACCGAGGGGAGGAGAGGGAGGGAGGAGGGGGGAGGCAGGGGAGAGCCTGCCATCTTTTATGGGGCAGTTTAGGGACTGTGTGATTTAAAGGGCACACTCACCAGTGGGCAGAGAGAGAGAGGGGGGTGGGGGGGAGAGAGAGAAAGTTGGGGATGAAAGAGAAGTGGGGGTGAGTGGGGATGAAAGTGTGGTTTTGTTATGGGAGGATAGAAAGAGGTTAGGGGAGACGGTGTGTGAACGAGAGAGTGATTGTGGGGGAAATAAAACAAGAACAGTTCTGGCCAACAAGCATTCAACACACATTCATTTTTCTTCATAAATTATTTTATTGTCCAATCTGCAGATTTTCATTTTCACCTTTCCAATTATCTCTTTCCTCCCGAAGACTTAAACACCCACACACACACACAAAACAATCAACAATAGCCTCCATTACACACTGTTTTACCTTGTGTTACAAAGCGTCTACACTGGACCTTATCTGGCCTGGCATATGACAGCTTACGCTATGGCAGACACACTTCTACTCTGCAACCTGCAACCCACCACACACACACACACACCATGAACCAGTTCTAAGATAGAGGTGTGTTCAGATATTGTGATTTGTTTCACAAGCATGTGTTTGTGGTAAGTACCGGGTAAACCTTGCAGACATTACACATCAGTGGAGGCTAAGGACACATATGCAAGAAAGTGGGCAAATGGCTGAGAGATGAAACTATGCCAACCTCTATTTGCCGAAAGCCTCATTTGCAGCATGGACAACAATGACAGCAGTAATTTGGAAAATAGCGAAATAGCTTGGGAATTTTATGAATTTTCTGTTCATCAGACCACAAATGAGACATGAATTATACCCCCACGATCCCTCTGCCTCACTCCCTTCTGCTGGAAGACCACTTTGCAGGGGCAGAAAGTGGGCCAGTTTTAGAGACGGACCGTCGCGGCTGAAGCAACTCCAATTCATCCAGCACAAACCATTGCGTCTGTGTCTCTGGAGTGTAGATTAGTCCCAAATGTTTGACTATATCACAAAATGGTCCTGGTAAGATTAGAGCCGATTTTAAAAAGTAGATTGTGAGCAATCTTCGACCATGAAATGCAGATTTCTATTTACTCCAGCGTTTATGTGTTTCATCACAGTACAGTAATATTACTGTAAATGTATAATGTATGTTTTAAAAAACATGCGTAAGTGTGCAATTGTGTTTTTTTAACCATGTCAGAATCTCCAATAGTATGTGTTTCATGGGGTGTTAATTCACTTTTTGTTTCTCATTTTGTCCCCACTATACTCCATATACTATACAATTTATATATTCTTTGTTGTTTTTTTCCCATTTATTTCTTAATTGTCGTTCAGGTTTTTCTCTGTGCTCTCCAAGGCTCTGCCACTCTGCTGTGTGAAGTTTGAGGTCTGCATTGGCCTTGCATGTGTGTGCATGTGTATTAGTACGTGTTTGTGTGTGAACTTGTGTACACTATTGGTTCTGCAGAACCAGACAAAGAAATGAAGAGCAGCTCTCACATTTGCATGAGTTGGAGGTCTCATCGAAAAAGGGTGGATAATGGAAATCAAATAACAACCTATGAAATACAGTCAGCGCTGTGTCCTCGTACAACATTCAGCTTACAGGTGTGAGTCTGTGTGTGTGTGTGTGTGTGTGTGTGTCAGCATTTGAATTGCAAGTGAAATAACATCTTTGTGATAGAGTGATAATGAAAATAATAACATCCCTGACAAAATATTCATAAAGGTAATGATGAATGCCATATTTCTCAGTGAGATACATCAGAGGCATCTTCGTTAAAAGAAAACAGTGGCCGTCGTCTCCCACACCCTCAAATTATCTGCCGCTTTCACATTTCACTGATAGCATTGATGAGAGCTGAGGAAAATGGACACACAATTATGCTCACTTGTCGTATATTAATACTGCTTCTTGACATCTTCCATGGACCCTGAGCTGTCATCTCTTTGTCTGCTTTAATTGAAAATTAATGGTTAGTGCGTTGCCAGGGCAACCGTGGAGGTGGTGGTGGGTAGCGAGCCACATTCAGACAGACACCAGTGGCATTGTTTGTCCTGTCTGACCTTGGAAGTCAGAAAAAAAGAAAGAAGAAAGGCAGAGGAGGACAAGAAAGACATTAAAAAGAGAATAGAAAGGTAAGGGTTCAATGTTGTGCATTGAAGCGAGGGAGAAAAAATAAAATAAAGTTATTATGGCCATGTTTTGGGCAGGTAGAGAGAAAGAAAACTGTGGTTGGGGTGACTGAGGAGAAGACTGGCGATATGATGTCAAAATGCCAAATGGGGAGAATTATGTTTGAGTAAGAAAGCAGAAAAAGACCTGATGATTCTTCTCTGGACCGACACGATTACCTTTGTGCTGATAGAGTCAGAGGGCACCTTAAGGCCCCACAATCATCTGGACACAGGTGTGGGAGTGAGTGGGAAACAGAGAAATTGTGTACGTGAGTGTAGAGGTGTGCGTAGACATGTTGGTCCTGTTTACAAATCCATTAGTGTGGACACAGTGCCAAATGGACACTGACTTCAAGGCCAGGCATCTGTAGATTGACAGAGGCGCTTATGGACGTCACACAATCTACTCCAGTTGAGAGCTCCCTGGGCCAAGATGAGGAGAGGCATGAGAGGTTACAGTGCATGGACATGATGAAAAATCATTAAAATGTTAAACTCTGATTTGCTCTAAGAAGATCTCAGCTGGTACGGTGCTTTTCATTATAGTTGAGAAGCTGTTGAGAAAATAGATAGTACAATTTAATTCACGTACAAGTGGCATATATATATATATATATATAGTCTAATAACTAAAAAAACTGATATATCGTGACACAGCTATCCAGCTGTGTCACGATTATTTATTTTCCATGACCGGACCGTTATATATACTGTCAGTGCAAAGACTAAAACACATTTGAATGCCCTCACCCAGTCGGAAAAAACTATACTTAAATGTATTTAAACTATACTTAAAATGTCAAAAGTATATTGCAAATATACTATCAAAGAAGTGTACTTTCTGCAAATATCTAAAAAATATACTAGTCATGCTTTCACCTATTTTAAAAAAGTATACTTTTAACACACTTTAAAATAATTGTACTGTAGTATACTTTCAAGAAATATATTATAAGAAAAAATACTTTAAGTGTAAGTTCTGTCCAATTACTTAAATGTACTTCTTTGAACTTATATTTTTTGTATATTTCAAATATTTATTTAAAGCACATTTGATAAATATATTTTTGTAATTAGTAAGTAAACTTATTCATGCTATATAATTTTTATATATTAATTGTGTTATAAATAAGTATATTTAATCTTAGCGTACTTGAAGCCCTACTAATCATAAGTATACTTAAAGTGTGTTATTTTGGAACTAATTTTATACTTAATATATTTAAGTAGTATTTAAATAACATTTAAGTACTATTTGAAGTATATTTTAATATATTTTAAATTAATTAAATTAAGGTTACTTGAGATTACAAGTTTAATAACTTTACCCACAAGATAGTGTTCTTTTCTTTAAGTATGGTCAATAAATAATAATAAATAAATAATGTTTACATATTTGTAATATACTCAAAATACATTTTAAATATACTTAAAATACAATAAAAATATACTTTAAGTGAACCATCGACATGCATATTAGCACATACACAGTCATGTACTTAAAGTGTACTAAGTATACTTTAAGTAGTCCCAATTTAGCACAAAAAATATATATTAAAATATAATTAAAATAGTACTTAAATACTATTTAAATACTACTTAATATATTAAGTACAAAATAAGTTGTTCCAAAATAACACACTTTAGATATACTTATGATAAGTAGGGCTTCAAGTATACTCAACTATGCTAAGATTAAATATACTTAGTATACTTTTTTTTCGCCTGGGCATGTATACTGAAGACTTTGATTTGCTTGGCGCAACACAATTTTACACTATATGAGGGAATCAGAATGCATGAACTGTTAAAGAAACTGCAACTGTAGTAAAACATAGTAAAATAATTATCATACAAATAAATAGATAACTAGAAAGGAGACATTCATTAGCCATAAGCAGTGATTCACAATAATTACCTAAACTGTGGCAGCCTACCTAAGTCCAATGTTCTTCCGCCACAATTTTATAGTGAACCGTAATACTTTTACAATTGCTCAATGGCCAGGCTGGCTGGCCCTCTCCTAGTGCATTCCCTGCGCAGCAACCAGCTCTAGTTTGGCTCTGAAAGTGAAAATAGCTTGTAACTCTGGCTTAGCTAGCTTTAAAGTGACTCAGGTGCACTGCACTACAGCTTTCGGACTGCCACTCTCACTTGTGAGCTTGTCTTCCACGCATCATACATTGACAACATTTTATTCAACGCCGCAAATAACGCAACACGTAAAGACCATCATTAAAAGAGCAAGCTCAGACAAGCTCAAAAAAACAGTTTTGTATCAGCTTATTTTCTGATCAGGGTTTAACAAGCAGGTTGGCACATGCCTCCTGAAGGTTTATGTTTCTGTTTGTATCGGTATAATATAGTACATATTTACTATGATTTGATTCTAAATTAATTTGGAAACCAATATGATAACCAACTGCCTTTTTTATACAAAACCTTGGATTCTTGGGGACTGGTTTTGTTGGTTCAGTTTTACATAACAAATTAACAATTTAAGACAAAGGTGAGGAAGGAAAGACATCCTATACAATTTCACAGCACTCACTGCTGACCCTGTATGTGAACAAAGCTTGTATATGTGTAAGCGTTTGGTTGATCACAGCTCAAGTACACCCACCAGCCTGAGTGCACCTTTGTAGAGATGTTTGAATGAATCATGGTGCATATACAATACATTTTGAGAAACATTTAGCTGCCAAGCACACTGTCTACACTACATACAAAATACTCCTTTCTTAAGGTTTGGGGAAATCTAACACACTCTCACTTGTGTGTCATGGTTGGAGGCCAGTTGTTTGAGTCTGTGATAGTGAGTGTGTCTACCAACATAGATGTACAAGCCCTTCTGTGTGCATATTTTTGTGTTGAGGCCAAGATTAAAAACCTCTCCAAGGCCTAGGAGGTCAGGGCACATTTATTGATTGGAACTTTTGTGAAGGTTGAACGCCTTTCCATTCCCATTGTGTATTCTGTTGCAAATGTGACGATACACTGCTTTTGACAGGTCACATAACAGTTTTTTTCTTTCTTTGGAAAAATTCTCCAGAAATGTTTTTTTGCCACTTTCACACCATGTTGCTTCATTTCCGTCAAGTGGGGCAGACTAGCCAACATTAGAACGAATCGACCAGTAACACATAGAAATGACTCCTGGCTTATGGCAGAACATCCATTTGAACATCCAAATGTTCTAAATCAAATTGAAGTTGAAGAAACCTGGCATGTTTGGATTAATCATACTGGCCCATTGGCTTCAGCAGATACTTTATGATGCCCTGTCAGGCCTCCTCTGCAGCCATCTTTAATTATTCAGGGTTCTTTGAGTTTTGAGGGGTTTTAGCCAATAAGAGCTGTCCAACACAGTTCACTAGCAGTGTCAAGACTTACCAATATATACTGAAAAACTGATGCAGGGATAAAAGATAAATACTCATGCCCAAATTTAAGGAAGATTGTGTTAAATTTGTCAAACATTTTGCATTTTCCACTTAATAATAATAATAATAATCCATTTAATTTATATAGTGCTTTTCTAGATACTCAAAGACACTTTACATTATACACCGTAGACACAGCTACGGGGAGCAATGCGGGGTTAAGTGTCTTGCTCAAGGACACATCGACTAGGGCGGAGATTGAACTGCCAACCCCTTGATTGAAAGACGGGCATGCTAACCACACCATAGTCGCCCATTAACTTATCTCTCTCTCTCTCTCTCTCTCTCTATTCTCCTGTGTGTGCGTGTCAGTCAGTGTGCGTGACACAGACTCTTCCATGTACCACTTAAAATCTTCACATTTCCTTTGCAAATTAGGAAATAATCTTAGTTATTCAAAACTAATATACTTAAATGCACAAATACATTACAATCTGATGATCTAAATCAATATTAGTTTCCAGCTGAATTGAATCATTGTGTACTGTATTTCAATGTTATTATGGTAGTGGTGGTCAGAAACTTTTTTTGGTGGTGTCTCTTCAACTCCCGGGCATGTGCGTATGTATTTGCACACAGCCCTTATTTAAACACGTGCCCTTATATGGAGTTTTACAAGAAAAAACGAAATAATCAAGTAAAGGACAAGTACAAGTAAAGTATCTATGCTGATTTTAAATAATTTGTCACAAACTTTCAATTTTTGATCAGGTGCAAGTCATTATTCAGCACACATCGGAAAGAGCAGATATGGATGGTTAAATGCTTGGTGCATCCTTAGCTGACTTCTCTTATTTCTTTCTCTAATATAAGAGAAATTAAAATGAATGTTGCCACATGAAGCCATTGAACCTGGAAGGGATAGCTATTTAGTTTTGAATATTACTCAACATTATAACAAGAGGTCATCAGGTCTCCTGTCATAACTCTCACAAAGTTAATCAACAGAGTCCAAGAAAAACATGGGTATGTGTATTAAAAACGGACCAATAGATCTTTTGATAGAATAACACTCATTATATAGTAACAGTGCCAACAATAATGGTTGAAAACTAGGATAGACCAAGGTCTTAGATAGAATACATGACTTTTGAGTGTCATTGAATATTCTTGTCCATTCTCGTCTGTTTTTTTTGGAGGGGGGACTAACTTAATAAGTCATTTTTATTAATTTATTGTAAAAACAATCCCAAAAAAGTGTAGTTTGAGCTGTTTTACATAGTATTACAGCTCATACATAGTATTACTTCAAATGGGATTTGTGTACGAGTACTTCCACCAATATGACTAAACTGAAAGGCTAAAGTTGCTCAAAGGTCTGTGCACACTAAAATGAAATGTACATCTGAACAAGTGTAATCATATTTGCTTCTCTCCCTCATAACATGTATGCGAGTGTGCTTTGATTAAATGATAACAATAGCTATTATAAAATTCATTTATAGGCATAGCAATTACAAGCAAACAGGCACAATGTCAACATGTTTGTAAAGTTAAATTACGTTGAAATCTGAAGAGGGAAAACTCTAATGAAGAGGGGTTTGTGCCTGATAATGTGTGATTCTATTATAACTGTGAGCTACTTGCCCTGTTGGATTTTATTTCATAATGCACAAACATATCTAACGAAACTGACTAAAGAACATTCACTCAAGGACTATAATTGAATAAATGGTTCTTGTACTTTACTTGAGTATTTCTTTTTTTCTCTTACTTCATAGTCCTATACTACTACCATTCAGAAGTAAATATTGTTCTTTTCACTCCACTACATTTATCTGATAACTTAATCTTCTAGTTTACTTTGCAGATTCAGATTAATAATAGAACATATAAACAACAAATACATTATGATGTGTATGATTATAAAGGGTATAATATATGATCAGACTTTATTGATCATAAGGAGGAATTCCCAAGCTAGTTGAGCTCCACAATGATCAGTTGCAACATTAAAATGATTATACAATATCCATTATTCTGAAATGAGTTTACTTTTGGTGCCAATACATTTATGTTTTAAACATTTACTTGAGTAAAATGTTGAATGCACACACTCGCACACACAACGAAACTTGACTAATTATCTAAAACAATTAATATGTCACTGAGACACCTGTCCCCATCTGGAACTGTAAACGAAGAACAGTAATGAATAGCTACGGCAAGAGACCATGCTCACATTAAATCTAATGTGAGCTGTTTTTCATCATTTCAATCAGATATTAGCAAATTCCCCGAAATGCCGCAACAATTCTACAGCAAAATACAAAAACAAAAGCAACTCATTTAAAGTGCACACAACGCTATTCACATCAAAGATTGTCACTTCAACTAGTGGACACAAACAGCCAATGTCAATCACTTTCCCATCTTGCCTGTGTAGCAGAATCCATCATCTTGGGCTGCCAGATCTGCGTCATTCACATCAAACTTTCCAAATTAAAGGGCCACCTCAACCTTCCACTCCCCTCTCTAATCCTCTCTCCATCTCCCCAACCCCCTAAACCCCCCCCCCCCCCCCCCCCCCCCCCCACACACACACACACACACACACACACACATGTGCGAGCACACATGCACACTCAAATGTTGTACTTACTTCTTCTTCTTTTTCCAAAGGAATTTGCTGAGAGGGCTCATTATGATGTTTTGTAAAAGAGCCGCGTAGCCTTAGGATGCAAAACACAGCTCTGCGCTGCCAGACGCAGCATTGTTATCTTATCTGATATGAACAAGGGGTGGTGAATGTTATTTGCATGCTACATTGATGTTCAAATAGCAGTTTGAATGCTTCCTCAGCAGGGAAGGACTGTGATTGTATGGCTCGCGAGGAAAGAAACAAGTGTATCAGATGATATTAGCCATGGCCCATTTTACTATTCTGGGTGAGAAGCATGAGTCTGTACCATAAAAACTTCCACCGGCTTATACATACATCTCTCCAACTCCAGTTCTCCTCAGTAACGTACATATGCATGCGTGTCTGTGTGTGCAAGTTCCTCAACCCCTGCGTCTGTTGCATTTCATGGCAGTGATATGTTAAGTACCTCATATTATAATCATAAAAAAGGTCTGGAAGTTGCTTGATGTAGTTTAAAGCTGTAGATATAATGCCGCAAATCAACCTCTGATCTCCAGCCTGACACGCACCGACATATATACAAAATGACAAGAGGGAAGAGAGGACAGGAGACAAGAGGACAAGAGATGAACAGAAACAAGAAGAAAGATGAAAGAAAAGCTGGAAGAAAGACAGTAATAAGGAGTACAAAGTGTCTGAATTGTAAATGAGTGAATGTCACTCTGACAGCGGAGCAACCGGACAGACACATGATGGAGCTTTCATCCCTTGCCGTACTGTGTCATTGCCCCGTAAAAGAGAGTGTGCAAGTTATTTTCTCATTTTATGTCCAATTTCATTCGGATAGGAGGGCACATGATAAGTGAAAAGGCAGAGGGAAGCACCCCTACCCCAGCAAGTCTCTCTGTCTTTCTATCACACACAACCACAGTGAGGAGACCAACTTTCCCTTTCTTTGAGAGAGTTCTCTTTAGCCGTGCTGGCAGATGAGGTTTGATACCTGTGATTCCACATTTAATCCTGGTTAGAATTGAAATAGAAGGGAAATTATTGCCTTCCTCACTTCCATTTTCACTCCCAACGTCGTCTCCCTCTCCCAATCTCGCTCCCTCTCTTTTCTCTGGCACGGGGGCGCAGAAAAAGCCTGACCTCTGCGTTTTCCCCCGTCCTTAAGATTGGTTTTAAATACTCAGCAGATTAAAGCACAGGCATGAAAGCTCACATTAGCCATATATTTAAAAATCCCCCTGGCCGATAATCCATGTATTTGTCAGAATCAAATACAGGGGAATAGAAAAGGGACCAATGACATGATGAGTAGCCTGAGCCAGACACATTGTGGAAGGGAATTAGAAGGAGAGAGATACATTTAGCAGAATGTGGCCCAAGAAGAAAAGTCCTTCAGGATGATTATTGAAATTCACACAAGACTGACTCACGTGAGCATTTGACAGGACAAAAAGCACCGTGGCAATATGACGACCTCTGATGCCCTTCATGGTCTCTGTCTCTCTGCAGTGCACACACACATGCACACACACACATGCACACACATAGAGTGACCTGTAATGAGGAAAGACTGATAGAATCTAATGTGCATTGTTCACATACAGGATGTTTAACGACAACTTTGCTACGCTGCTGGAAATTTTAACCTTCACATATGTGACTGTTATTGTCAAAAAAGACCAAAACATTTTGTGAACCCACACATTTTTTGTTTTTGATTAATATGTTATAAAACCTTGTAACACATATGCTTTAAGCAGTTGCATGAGCTCCTATGATTACAATCCGTTTTTTATGTCCAATCACATAGTGAGTGATAATGCCAGGCAGAAACACAGAATAAATATATGCATATTTGAAAGACCGGAGAAATATCTTTCTGTCCATCTGTGGCATATTTTCTGTTCTGTGTCTATATTTTACAAAAACTCTCAAGGACATTCCTATAAGACAAAAAATTGTTATATTCATATACAGTCTCCCACTGCATCCTTGTTAATGAAATCTCTGAGATTACTTGTTCCAGTGTGTTTTCTTCAATTTTTTTGTTAATGTTTTTGCATTTGACATTTACAATTTTCTCGTATTTTTGGGTATTTCATCTACCTTACTGTATTGCATAAAAATAGTGAAATAAATTAGATTCGTTTGGCATTTATTTTCTCTTTTTCACTTTTGGCCCTTTAAAATAAACACTTTTTCCTGCCATCTTTCAACCTATCGTCACATACATGATAGAGTCTTAAACTGATTATTGTATCAGGGCTGTTATATATGTCAGCTTAACACTGATCGCTACAGTAATGTGACAGAGCTCTCAGAGTTACATCTCTCTCTGCTGCATTAAAAAATCTTCTGCCGAGAAATGCCACACATAACATCCCACCAAAAACACATGCACACACACACAGGCACCAAAAAGTTTGCTAAAGAAAGCCAATCCTATCTCATCCTTCCTCTCCATCCCTCCATCCTAGCGTCTCTCCCATTCCTTGAACCAGTCACTGACAGCACACAATGTGGAGCTAAAATCATAGAAGCTTTTCCACATCTTTCTATGTGTGTGTGTGTGTGTGTGTGTGTGTGTGTGTGTGTGTGTGTGTGTGTGTGTGTGTGTGTGTGTGATGCTTTCGGAGACAAAGACCCCTGCTGTAGGGACTCCTGTGGGAAAGGCGTGCGGCCGGAAGATGTGAGCGCGCCGGCGAGTGATAATGTCAGCTGGAGAGATACGGCGTGTCATTTTACACAACCACACATCAAAAAAGACAGTGGGGGGAGAGAAAAGAAGACAGCATGTCATTTGTTTGCTTTGATACAAGATCGTACCGAGGGAGGGACTGGAAAGCTCTCTGAGTGTGTGTGTGTGTGTGTGTGTGTGTGTGTGTGTGTGTGCGTGTGTGTGTGTGTGTTCGTGTGTGTGTGCGTGCGTGCGTGTGTGTGTGTGTGCGTGCGTGTGTGTGTGTGTGTGTGTGTGTCTTTTTGACGTATGTTTGTATGTCCCGCACATGAGCAGATGAAGGGATAGGATTTCAGGCATATCCTAAATGTCTTGTATTAAGTTCCCACCTAAACGAATAGGCACACATGGAGGCTTCCCAGTTCTGTCATGTCTGACTCTGGAACACTTCAACATCAGCATCAACTGGGTTCACTTGACCCAGGAGCAGGGTTGCTTTGACCAGCTGTGGAAGAAGTATTTAGACTTTTTACTAAAAGTAAAGGTAGCAATACTAAGAGTGTAAATTACTATTACTAATAAAAGTCCTCCATTAAAAATCCTTAACGGGAGAGTTAATTTAAAGATCAAAAATACATACTTTTCCTCTTTCCTGTTGTGCTATTTATCAATCTAGATTGTTTTGGTCTGAGCTCCCAAGTTTTGAAGATATCGGTCTGGAGATGTCTGCTTGTGAATATAATATGACTATGTGGTGCTCAAAGTGCCAAAAATACATTTGTAAAAACCTCACCAGCAGTGTCTCTTTCCACTAATCATGACCTTGTTGTGAGCAATTTTGTGTAGGAACTATGATACAAAGATATTGGTTCCTACATGAAGCAAGGTCTTAACTGTCCTTTTTAAAGTAAAAGTATGTAAGTAATAGCATCAAAATATACTTAAAGTACCAAAAGTAAAAACACTCATAATGCAGAACTGCCCTTATTCAGAATAAGGTACATCATTACATCTAGATTATCAATAGTGATGCATTAATATGTACATCAGTAATGCTGCAGCTAGTAAAGGTGGAGCTCATACCGTATATACTGCTGGGTAGCTTAATTTATAGTAATGCATCATAATGTATTATTTGATATATACTGTTTATTAATAACCTGAATCTGCTAAATAACTTGTATCTAATAAATGTAGTGCAGTAAAAAGTGGAATAGTGGCTTCCAAAATCTAGTGCAGCAGAAGTATAAAGTGCACAAAAATTACTTAAGAAAAGCACAAGTACTTAATTTACCCAAGTACAGTACTTGAGTAAATGTGCTTAGTTATATTCCTAGAATGGTTTTGACCCAGTGTGTTTTTAAATTAGGTGGTCATTTTAACCCAGTGTTAGACACAATAAGCTTCAAGTGTGACCTTAAAACTGTTACAAATGTACAAAAACGATGTGCATATGGCACATTATTATTCATAATATGATAAATCAAAAGTAAAAAGTAGCGACGTGTCCGTTTAAAAAGAGTAGATCATAATATTTACCTGTACACATCCTACAACTCTCTCAGCCGTCCTCTTCATTTCCGATCTTTGCTTTAAATCAGTCAGTCTTACGCTACATGAAAATGCTCATGATTGACATATTAAACATTAGATAACAGTTCCCTTCTATCCCTGTCCTCCACCCACGTGTCAGTGTGTCATGTGTATGATGAAGTGAATATGGGAATGCATGCATGCGTTTTTACATTCATGTAATGTGATATAATTAAATGACTTAGAATATCAGAAAACAGGCACAAACAAATATGCCAACATATTTCCATTGCTCTCTGATGCATCATTGCATCGATACTCCAACTCCAAGTGTGTTTCAGAATTTTAAAACTGTTTCATTACAGCAACTAAGACTTTCCTAAGAAAGTTAGAATAAGTTGATATGAATTAGAGTCAAATCCTTCTCTATCTTTGATTCAACTACCTGGGCGGTTAATCCTTCATCCATGAAGACATTTATTTAAGTGAAGGAAGTCTGTGTTTTTTTCATTTTACAGTGACAATTGTCTTTTGAAGAGTAGATTGTTTTGGAGGATAAGTACTTTCTCTCACCTACTTCTTTAACTTGTCACGGGCATCCTAGACGATTTAAAATTTGTTGAGAGTATTATTCTATTGTACTGAACAACAAGCGATAAAGATAAGCTTTAGGGTCTATTTATTATTGTAATAGACCCAGGCTTGATATAGCAGTGGTGTTTTTCAGCCTCCGTCTTCTATTGTCTTTGCATAACCACAGTGGTATGTTTGTGTGTTTGTTTATATGAGTGTGTGCGTGCAGCCTCCCCACTTGTAAACAAGCACACTCATATGAATACCAATGTGGGTGTGGGTACATATGAGTGTGTTTGTGAATGTTTGGATAGTTTGGTCTCTGCGCCGCTTTCCCGCTCTGGGCCTGTTTATTTGTATGTGTGTGTGTGTGTGTGTGTATGTGTGTGTGTGTGTCTCTCTTTGGGTTTGACTCTAAAGGCATTGTGAGGATTTTGTGGGGGTTATTTGTAAACATCAACAGCAGTATGTTTTATTTTATTGTGGCTTTATTTTACGACATTATTCCCAGATGACTGCTGAAGCTTTTTTTAATGTGTGTACCACACATTGTGCGCTCCCTCGCCTCACGCCCCACCACCACACATGTGCTTTTGCTCTCATACGCAAACAAACAACATAGCCTGCAGTGCTGATTTGTTCAGGAAGGAGCAGGGAAGAAGAATATACACACAGGCCATAATCAATCATTTTGATCAATCTAAAATCCTGCGTTTAAAGGACGAGATTGAGTCATTCAACTTAGTGGCAGGAGCTTTTTTCTACTCTTTTTTTTTTCTTCTTCTTTTTTCCCCAGCTCTGACACTGTGGGTGAGCTCTCCCATATTTCTCTTTAATTAAGCCAGGGAAAACCTTGTAGTACAGCCAACCCAGCTCATGTCGCCACTTATGTTTTAATTTAATTACCTGTCCACTTTGATAATTATTCCCCCTGATTAACAGGGAGAGAAGGGTTCCTAAATGGGAATAGGAGATGGGTGAGAGGGCCAAGCAGCGCTTCTCGCCTTAGCGAGAACAAGAAAGAAGGTGTTGACTTAAGATGTCCAAGCCAGCTCTTATTTTGTTCCGGTTTCTTACTTGGCCCGCTTCAGCCAAGGCTGGCTCGGCTCGGCTTTATTCAGGCTGTGCAGAACAAAGAGTCCTTCTGAGTTTCCTGTGCTCTGTTTAAATGTGTTATTTTATGCATCCATGAGCCAAAACAGACAAACAAAAAAACTAACAAATCATGATTCTGCAAACAGGCGGGGATGATTGATATCTTTAGTAAACATGTCAACAATTACACAACAACAAGCACAAGGATGATTCAATCTCATTGCTCTCTATTGTGCTACATTCAGTTATTGGATTCAGGTTATACAATTTTAAGTAACCATATACACACTATAGGATTCAGTTACAAACTTTCTTTTATAATACCATCTCATTTCGTCGATCAAACTTGAAAGTGCACCTTCATGATAACAGCCACTTAAAAAAGCATCACTCATCACCATCCAGTTGCTCACATTAGCACCTGTCACTTCTCCAGAGATTTATTGGAGATATATAATAAAGTGTTCTTCGCAAAAATGTGTCAGGCCCAGAGGAGAGGTGAGTAAGTAAATATACAAGGTATAACAAAATGTAAACCTTGTTATATATATATATATTTAAAGGTTTACATTTTGTTCTACCTTGTCTTTTGCAAATGCCTTTTGAAGTTGTAATTGTTAAAAGAAATGTTATTTTTTATATATATATTGATTAGATATATTGGATGGCTATAGATAGATAGATAGATAGATAGATAGATAGATAGATAGATATGGGTGCTCATATACACTTGCACACAAACACACATCCACAACATTTGCACACACACACAGACACACGTATTTTAGTGGTATTGATCGTGCTAATGAATGTGTTGTGATTTACTGCAGTCGTGGCCCATTGTTGCGTGGTACTGTGATGGACTGCGATCATTTTCCAATGGTAAAAGCTTAGATAGAGAAAAGGCAAGAGGGCAGAATACCATTTAATGGCCAAAGCAAAATTATTCCGAGATCTTTTTTTGAGTTATGGCACTCTTTTTTTCCCACTCACTTTTTTTTGCAGCGACAGGTATGATGTAATTTCCAAATTTCATTTGAGACAGTAATCTCAACTCTGATTATGCTGTCAATTAGTAAATGAATGTGGCAGTGAGAGGGAAAAAGGTGGTAATAACTCTGCAAAAGGAGTTGTCAGGCTTCCAAAATACATAAAGGACGTAGTGAGATATGCAGGCAGTAAAAATTGTCCAATCACAATATAACTGTCTATTTGCAAGGTAAGTGTAAAACAAGGGTGAACCCACTTAAACTGATTTTAAACTTATTTTTTATTTGTGGAATACAGCATTTCTTAGGTTGACAAACATCATGTTGGCATAAATCAATTAAGGCTTCCATGCAGAGTGAAAAGATGAAAGTTATATCACAATAGTGTCTGTCCAGAGCCACAACTACAAAAGACATAAGAAAATATAAGTTATTTATCCCGTTTTTTTTTACGTAACCGTACAACACGTGTGAAGCTGATCAAAAAGTATTTAACAGTCGACTAGTTTAGTTTGGATGATCGTGCTTTGTTGACCGTTTCTGAACTCTAAATATGTGCAAAGTAACATCTGTCCTTCTCTGACTCCACAATAGCACAACTCAGTCGGGATGCAAAGAGAGGTCAAAAGATCAATGCCTTCCCCTCATACACACACACACACACACGCACACACACACACACTGGGAGAGAGAGAGAGAGAAAGATAGGCTCTACCTCTCACCGGCTGCTGTTTTCCTTTTGTGCACCAGGGCTTTACGAGGATCGGGCAAGCGGTGAAAAACGCGCACCTGCTTTAGAGGCATTACGGTAGCGCAGCAAACTGTCCCCCTCGCAACACACACACTCCTCACTCGTACACTCACATAGCCCAAGTGATTCAACCCTGATTTCCAGAAAACGAGCAAGCAACAGACGGGATGCCAAAAAGTGAGGACCGGTGGAAGGGTTGTTCGCGCTGAATAAGCCTCTTGAAGAGATAGCGAGGAGAAGCAACAAAACAAGACGAGAAGCTGCGCGCTTTCTCCGCGGCAACTTGCGCACAGTGACAGAGTTTTAGCGGCAGTATTGTTCTGACTTCACTCCAGAGGGGCCACTCCGAGGAGAGAGGACGCACACAAAAGGGAAAAGGAAAGGACTAACGAGCACGCTTTGTCGTTTAAAGTAATGGTCCTGCGGTCTTAGATCCTAGATTTCTCTGTCTCTCCCTCTCTCCCCTCTCTGTTTCTTTCCATTTTTCTTTTTTTGAAAAACATTTTTCGTCCCGTCGGTTTGTGCGCCCCTTTGTCGCCGTGAGAGAGTGGACGCGCCGGGGGTTTGAGGAGCAGAAGCGGGGCTGTCCACATGGTCCAACCACTGCCGTGAAAGTTGACTTCTTCAGAAAACAAGAGAACAGGTTTGATGCATTATCTACACTTTCCTTTCCCCCTGTTTGCGTTCCTCACTTTTTTTCTTGCTTTGTGCTTCCATTGAAACTCTCTGATACACACGTTAGTTTGCCAAAAGACATCGAACTTCAACTTTTTCATCGCACATTGTTTGTGAAACTCCTCCACGTGAGCCTAATAATAAAATAGAGGTATTATAAACAGCTTGGCACACTCGGAGTGTTCCTTCTTTCAAGACTTCCTTCCGTCCATGTTTCATTGTAACTTTCTTTTCATCGGATTGTTGAACGCTAAACTTATCAGCCACGTATTAAAATCCTCTTTGAAGCTTTCATCTTTTCAATTTCTACAATAGCAAGAAACCGGTGGAATAAGTTTCCTTCTGTTTTTTCGCTACTTTCACACGTGTGATATGCTGCTCAGAGGGACGTTTATTTAAATCGACGTTTGGGCAATTTATTTGAACTCATAAATGATCATAGCATAGTTCCGTGGACGGAGAGACCGGTGGTTTTAGAAATTGTCATTGTCCGAAGTCCTCTCTCATGAGGCAACACAAAGTTTGTCTCACAGGTTAGGGACTAACTAAGATGTCGGGAGGGGATTTGATTGGAGGCAACAAGCTTAACGTTGTGTGCCCGTAAATATCCCCCGTTAAGGAATTTAATAATAAACACTGACATTGGTTATGTGGTGATAATTTTACACTCTCGTGTGTGAAGGCTTTGTCATCGCTTTTTTTTTTCTTTTTTTTTTCTGTTTAGCTCCCAGCGGGTTAGCTCTGTCTTAAAATGCCTAATAGTTTCATTTAGTTTTTGATAATGAAACAATAATGTTTGAAATAACAAAATAAAAAGCAGGACTTAGCGCCCCTTACTGAAGATAATAGACCTCTGGTTTTAAGTGAGAGAAAATGCTTTCTTGTTGACATAGGTCAGGGAACAATACTTTCTTTTCAAACTATTTTGACTTTTGAAATTGGAACTGCGTTTTGTTACCTCCTGACTTGCATTTTCCATATGGACTCACCGGATTAAATACATAACAATAAACAGCTGTAGGGTTTAGCGGAAAGGCGTTGAGAAGTTGTCCATAAAAGTTTAACGTCGAATATTAAAACTGATCTAATCTGTAGGGTTGTAGACTGATAATTAGTGCATTATAACACTGATGCGTCTTTTTATCTATTCATAAATTAGATACATAAATTCACGTGTTATACTGTTGATGATACAAATATCCCCATATGTAATATGTGTACAAAGCTGACTGTGACAATATTAAACAATTATAAATTGAGTGACTTGTCTGGACCAGAACCTCCACATGAACCATGTTTTCCCCTTTCCTTTTGCAATCATAAACAGACTCAATGCAGGCCTGCACCACAGAGGAAAATTGTACTATCTTCTTTGAGAAAATTAAAAAAATAAAACCGGGACCTTATATATTTTTTGTCGCATATTGCGTTAAACTTAAAATGTCCGCTCATGTGCGCAACTGTAGAACCTGTGCTTCGTCAACTTTCCTGTTCTTTCACCCTCCAAAAATAAAACTAATCAAATTTGAAACATGGGGCACAGCATTCCCTTATGTCAGATGGTCTCAGGTCCAGCGTGATGGAAAGCTGCAGACAAAACAAGCGCCAGAGATGAAACGACAATTAATTGCTGTTAGTTGTCTGTCACTGAGAGAAAAGCATACAGGCCGTGTGGTTGCACACTCTGACACGGGCATTATTGCCCCGTGATTGATGGGCGCCGGGGCATTTGGCATAATTAATTTTATTTACTGTGTCCTCTCTCTCCTGTTGTGCCCCCCTCCCCCTGTCCTCTGTGGTGGCATTTCCGCGACGCGATGACACACTTTTAATTGCACTTTAATAGAAGATCCAGCGGGAAGGAAAAAACTCTTCATCACGTTTTATGACCGTGTCACATTTCTGGTGTCAGACAGGAAAGCAGGTATTTTGTGTTGGCTCCGAGGCCTTGGTGTAAAGTGTATGCATAATTAGAATACAATAAATAAATAACAAGTTTATTTCACCTAAATTAATTACACATTTAAGTTGTAGACTTCATACAAATCTGCACATTCATGTTTTTGTGTTCACACAGCCTCATGCTGCGGTTAATTTAAATCGGCAAAATTAGATTATAATTTTACATGATTCATTTGTAAAGACATAAGAAGCTGCATGTATTTTATTTGCAGATTAGCACACCTGTATCATTTTAATAATGTGACAATAATTGCATGCTGACATTGCATCTCAGGTCATTTTTTTCAATATGCTAAATTTTCTGAAATTATTTCCCACAAATTTGGAGAGAAAAAAAAATTATTCATCCAGTTTTGACTGACACAATGGTTTATCATAGCTTCAGGTTCTTTCAACTGCTTCATCTCTCAGGTACAGCAGCTGAGATGTCTGTACAATAATGATGTTTGCAGTACGATTTCTAAATACAAATTACTGCACAATTTAAATATTTGTGCATTTTGATTTAAATTGCCTGACTGATAATCCCTTTCAAAATAAACCCACAATGGAGCTCACTGCTAGAGGATATGGTCTTTTTTGTACATTTCTACTTATATTTTACCCCTGCAACAGTATTTAAACTCACTGTAAAGTTAACATTTCTATGGTGTGCTTTGCTCATTGATCACTGACATGCTTTTCATGGAAATATAATGGAAGACAATGATACAAAAGAGTGTTTGAGAGGCAGAAGTAGTTATTTGGATAAAAAGAAAAAGAAGAGTGTACGTGTGCAGGAAGCCAGAGGTGTCAGAGACAGATTGACTCTGCTCTCTGTCGGCTATTGTGAGTCCGTGTCTGTCTGCTTCAGCATTGTCACCTTTTTTTTATCTAACTTGCCTCAACACTTTTCCTTCTATGCTTCCCCCCCCCCCCCACACACACACACACACACTCCTCTCGACAGCTGTGTCTTTTCCATGTCCTGTTTTGTTTCATTGTTTATACAAGTCGCTCATGTGCTGCTGATTTTTATCACTTTCACACTCTGTTCTTCACCAGACAATTGTTTCTGTTATGCTTACTGACACATTACTTAGATGATGAGTTTCAGCTCGGTCCTGTGTGTGACTCCAGCACATGTATGAGACCGTGAGACGGACAATAATGCTGTGAATCTCATGCGCTTTAAAAAACCCTTCAAGCAGGATTAAAAGCCAGCAACATGATTGTGTTAGTCCATAAACTCACTCAGAGAGTCCTTACCTCCGGCATGAGCGTGTGTGAATGTATGTGTAGAAGAGTGTATATATCTGAGTGCGGGGAGTGTGTGTATGAGAGTGCTTTTTTCTCAATTCACCTGTCCAGCTTGAGTGAAAATGGACAGTATTTGAAGTTTTAAATGTCCTGTGCGTCGGTAGCGTTGATGGCTCGCCTGTCCGTCTCTCCATCTCTTGCACTCTCCTCATTAAAGCCCTCCTGCTATCCCAAGCCCACAAGTCTGAGTGGGCTTTTGGCTCCAAAGTGATGTTGAAGAGCACCTGTATACAACTGTGCTATACATGTCGGATTTGAACATTGATAGATACTCACAGGTTTACTTCTATTGCAGCACTTAGTGCATTACTTGCTTAAAAAACTGAAATGGTTAAATGTTCAATATCCTTTAAATGGGGTTTGAGAAATGCGAACAATGCAGGGAGTTAAAGCCGTTTTTTAAATGGAATCATTTTAGGTGTTTGTCCTGAAGCTGTCGTTACTGCACGCATTTGAGCTGAACATGTTTTGGGCTTCAAATGTTAAAACAGTGTGGGATTAGATTTTCTATATATTTCTACAATTGTGTAATTATGTTTTAAAATGAAATATATTTAAAAGTATTATACCTCAGACTTTTATGGAATAAAACTGTTTCTTCCTTGTGAAAAGAAAAATATAAAATGAAGATCTACACGTCTCCGTATCTATTCACCAACCATTACAATAACAATTGTGGCTTGGTACCTCTTTAAAAATATGTTGATGAAATATAATTGACAAATTAATGGATTAAATGAAGGTGTTATTCTTCATGGGCAGCGAGCAAATGAGGGAGTGCTCTGGTTTTGTCTTGAAGTGACTGACTGCACAGTGAAAGTGCCGCCACATTGCTTTAGACTGAGGCCTAATTATACATGTGGTTCTAATTGAACCTGTTATTTAGTAGAAGTTAAGGGCTGAATGTGTGTGTGTGTGTGGGTGTGTTTGTCTCTCTGTCTGTCTGTGTGTGTCCATATAATAAATCCCACACATATTTCAAAGATGAGATGTGTTTTCATGACGGGTCAGAAGGCGGTGTCATGCAGAAAAGTTGCAGATGCAGTAGAGAAGGAGAGCGGGAAGATGCCTTGAGGCAGTTTTTAGGAAGTTGACCACCTGTGAGAAAAAGCTGTTGTTGTCTTTTGTTGCCTTTTTTCATTTTGTGTTGTTTGAAAGAGCTGTCATGTCATTGTATACGTGGTAACAGTAGCCGCACACGCGGTCCCAACATAATTCTTTAAACATGTACGTACTTTTCTTCCTCTGATTGAAAAAGTAATACTTTTTGCTTGACACAATGGTTTAGCCAGTGTCCATTAACATATCCATGAGGTTTAGATGAGTTTTTCTATAAGTGTGTGCTGGTTGGCATGCCGGCTCAGAGATGTTTCTCCAGCTCCACAGAGCACCGGCCCATTAACAGCTGATGGATGTGGGAAGGCGTGACCCAACAGCTTAGAGCGGAAGGGACTGTTTCCTATGGGCACCGGGGGAAAGGAAGCAAGAGAGGGACGGAGAAAGAGATAGAACATATGAGTGAAAGGCTGGTAGAAGCGAGGGAAGCGACGTGCGTGTGGTTCTTTAGGCGTGGGTCTTTATAGCTAAGGAAGCATTAGATCAGCCTCTCCAGAGTGTGTTTGGCACCTGAGGCCGCGGCTGGAGCTGAAGGAGAGGGCTGTGGCCGTGGAGTCTGGGGGGATGTGAGCACTGATTGGGAAGAAAGGCAGCTGAAGCTATCCAGTTTGATTTCAAAGACAGATAGAAAGAGTCACACAGGATTATTGGGTCAGCGGCACATCCAGGTAGAGCACATGAGATTGTCGGCGGAAGCAGAAAAATTGCGGAGCAGTGTTGTGTGTAGAAAGTGAGAGAACGCCTGTTGTGTTTAAGAAGAGCATCTTCATGAAAAAGCTCCCACCGGTCATTGTGTCCCCTGCTAACTCTGCATTGCTTCTGACAGCTGTATTTGTGTTATGGATTTTCCTTCACTCTGTCCCGTCTCCCTTTCCTTTTCCCCTGCCTCCCTCTCTCTCAGTAGTCGGCTCTCCATCGCCTCCACCCTCTGACCTTTTGTAAGCACTTCATCAGAGAGCCGTTGGTGTTTTCAAAAGCGCTGCGACAAACTGACAGGGCAGCCGTCAATCGAGCGGGGGAACCGAGGGAGCAGATCAGTGGAAAGCTTCGCTCAGAACAACAATGTGACTAAACTTTCTGCAGCACTGCTTTAATGTGTATTGAAAGGATGACTGTGAAGGGTAGGTGACAGCTGTGAAGCACAAGACTCAGAATGTTATGGATACACACACGCACACACAGAGACGTGCGCTCACAATTTGCACATTTCATAAACCAACTGTGGAGAAGTGCTACACGAGTGCTCGTTTGTCTGTGGTGCTGCAGCGGTAAAAATCTGCCGAGCGGACGAATTAGCACTCTGGTAAAATGCTGAGAGTGCACAGGGATTCATATCCATAAACTCAACTGTATCGGATTGAAGTTTAGTTTTTTTCCTCAATGAGTTAATAACAACTCATAGCTTATTTAGATTTCTCTGCTCATTTCACTTTTGGTTGATTCCTGCAGTTATCAGATTTAGGATTAATCAGATTTATTTTTACAATTTTTTAGTTTTTGATTTGCATCAGAGTGTTTGAATTGCCTCAACCAGGATGACTTTACATTAACATATGATGATAGGAATTAGCAATGCAATATTCCCCCTTGCCATCATGGACCGGGAAGGTAATAACCATTTAAATGCATCTCATTATGTTTTCTAATCCGTAAAGTATCGGGATGTTGTCTAACGCAGGCAAAAGTGAGGCTGGAGCGTTGGCGCGCACTGCTCTTTTATGGTATTAGTATTTATGGTATTAGTTCCGGGGGACATGGGATGCCTACTTAAGCTATTAGCATGTGAGGCGCCGTGGGATGATCCATTCCCTGACAGGACGAGCTGTTAACCAGTGTTAAACCAAATCACAATAGGCTGCCTGGGTTGACGAATTGACAGAGCTCGCTCTCACCACTTGCTTGGGCCGGCCGTCCTTCCTTCCTCCTTCACTATGCCTAACCTCACAGAAATATGTCTTTGATTAGGAATTACGTTTTCCAAAAACTTCTGGAAGAAATATTCAGAGATAATTTTTAAGAGTAAATAGGATCTGGCCCGTAGAGAAGGACGACATGCTCTCTTTGTCTCTGTCTTGTCAACTTCTGTCCTCCCTCTCTTTTTCTTCTTCCTCTTCCTCCTGCTGTGGCTCTCAAGGTGAAGAGACTCCACAGGCTTTGCCCAGTGTGCTGCGGACACTATGGCTTCTATAGTGCCTTTTCAGAGAGGGGGGCAGGAGGGGAGGAAGGGAGTCTTGGAGATTGTTCACAGACATGCGGGATGCTGTTCTGCATGTGTGTACACTTCTTGCATGTGTGTGTGTGTGTGTGTGTGTGTGTGTGTGTGTGTGTGTGTGTGTGTGTGTGTGTGTAAAACGACAATTAACTGTCAATCACCCGGTGACCCTCCACCCTTTTCCTCCCCGGTCAGAATTCCTCCGGTTTTAGGTTTTGCTATTCTGACGGCTGTCGGAGGACAAGAAAAGCAAACAGGTCGTCGCTTTCCCAACTTTTTAGACATTTCATTGTTGAGGAGAAAAACGGGGTCTGCGTCTTTATTTTTATAGATTGTTTCATCTGAGTTGTTTCCAGACAGAGCAATAGAGATTCGGTACTGGTTCATCAGCAGCCATTTGTTCACTCTGTGGCTGCTCGCTGGGCATTGAAACTCTGTTAGTGTGTATTCGCATACACACTAACAGTGTGTGGTGGGCATTGTTGACCCAGAGACATCTGCCACTAGATTATACCCAGCTGTTATCTGAATAATTGTGTAATCCCACCTCCACTCCTTCCCTCTCTACTCCCTCCTTCCTTCCTTCACTCCTTCCTCCTCCTCCTCCTCCTCCTCCTGCATTGCTCCTTTATTGCCTCCACATCCCTTCTTTCACACTGATGAGACGGAGAGTGATGAGTCTCTTCTCTGGGTGGCACTTTTCATGAATGTGTGTGATCTTGCATGTGTGTATCTGTTGCGGCCCCTGGTCACCGGTCGTTGTCTGACATTTGTAGAAGGATTTTAGTTCCCCATCACCCCGCACGCACGCACGCACGCACGCACGCCGCACGCACACTCACCTCCCTCTCCCTCCCCTCCCCCTTCCCGTGGATCTTGGGGGAATAAAAGTAGCCTAATCCTGCAAGATCAAGATTGCTGTCCACCACAGCTTTACCAGCCTGTGAATTAGAGCCAGCTCTCATGTTCCTGAGGAGAGAGAAGGCAGAGTGTGTGTGCGTGTGTGTGTGTGTGTGCGTGTGTGCGCGTGTGTTTGCGGTGTGGGATGTCCTTTGAAGCACTGGCAGAATGCTAGTCAGAGGGTGTGAAGAAAGGAAGGTAGAAAGCTCTGAAAAAACAAGAATAAAAGAGTTAAAAATTAAAAAAGTGGTGACGTATATTCTTTTATATATTTATATATAGTATATAGTATGTATGTTATTGGCTCACTGTTCAAGCAAAGGTAATTTTATAATTATTCTAATAGGCGGCATATGATACCGCTCTAATATATTTACTGTTATCAGATTTTATGTTAATTAAAGAAAAGTTTTCTAATTGTTATTTTACATGTGACATAGTTTTTTATTTTCGACTTCAATACACTAATTCAAGTTTTAGAATAATAAAAAAATGCAGTTATTTTTTCTTTCAACAATTAATTAATACAATTTCTTTTCCTGGATTAAAAGAGGAAAAAATATCATTCAAATATAATGCTGTCACGCACACTGTTCCACTGTATCTACAAAGACAAAACACAGACGTTTTTTCTTCCTTCCAAAGACAATTTTGGACAACTTGTGACGAGACAAGAAGAAAATGTGTATCTATTATTTTACTTTATTTTATTTTTTATGCATCGAGAAAGATGTTTGTGTGTCACTCATAAGGCTTCACACACACACACACATACACACATACACACACACACACACACACACACGCAGCATGCGTGCGTGCATGCCTACAGTTGCCAGGGCTGCTTTCCTTTCTGGTCCGTGGTTAGTCGGAAAGTGTGCTTTTCCCTGTCGGAGCTCCTATAGTCACTCGCTGTGAAGGACTCAACATCGCTGTCTCTCTTTCCTCCTCTTCGCCTCTTATTCTTTTGCACTTTCTCCTGTCCATCGACTCTTCCCCCTCTCTGTGCTCTCCTCCTCTTCCTGCCATGCCTGTTGTCTCTAATTATCATGGTTCTGTGTTCCCTCAGCCTCTTCATTACATCCAAGCTGTCATCACAGTTTATCTCCAACATTCGCTACCTCTTCTCAGGCCCCATTTCAATAGGAATCATTTATTTGATTTGACTGAAATGACAAGACTCAATGCAAGGCCAATCAGTAATTCTCTTAACAATACCGGAGAAGTTATATTTTATATTTATATTTATATTAAAATATTCAAGTATTTTGCAACTAAATAGTATGTAATAGAAGCATATAACTATTACTGTAGTGAATTCCCTTATATTACTAATAATTCCGATTTGTACATTTCCTGTGCTTTTACTTACTTACTTACTTACTTAATTATATTCAATGTGAGATTTCTTTTGTTCAGTCCATTTTATGATCGTAGTAAAATTTTAATGCAGTTTTTTTTGTCAGCACACCTACTTGTTCATGGACCAAAGGATCATGCCTCACAGAGCAAAACCAAACCAGGTCTAAGCCAGATTCTCTGACCAACACAACAAATGGTTTGAAACAGACTTCCACTATTTTGAGTATGCAACTTTCCCTTGAAAAACAATCAGCAAGTGATGTAGAAAGAACAGAAATATTGTATTCAAGATTGATGGCATTTATTACCAGGTTTAAAGGCAGACATTGGTTTGTTGGATTAGCAGACACCATAATGCCCATTTGCCCAGTGAAGGTCAGCGATGCCGTATGCAACCTGCAAGCTTCCATTGTCTAAAGGTCAGTCAGGAACAGAGCCTCAGCCGTGGAAAGTAGTCAGCATAAATGACGGAGGGGACTGAGGGAGGAACGAAGGACAAAAGGAAGGGTGAGTGGCAATGAAACCCTGGCATGCTTCGTGGTTTCAGGCAGGCGTACGGCTTCTGGGGGCTTTGTGAAAAGTTTGCCTGCAAAACTTTGCTGAAGGCTGGGTTTGGTTTGAGCAGCTCCCCCCAGGGGTTTGATCAGAAAGTGGGTGGAAGGAGGAGGAGAAAGAGGTGGGAAGGGAAGTTGGAAAGCAAAGAAGCCGAGGAGAGGGGAGCAGAGCACAGAGAGCAGGCATGCCGTCACAGTTGTCCGTTGTTACGGCGCGGAGGCCCTTAGTCGCTGATCTAAGAAACACAACTCCTGGCTCATGCCCGCCAACCCCCACCCCGCCCACCTCCTCCTCACCCTTTTCCACCCCCTCTCTTTCCCTCCATCCTTTTCCTTGCCACTTTTCCTCCCTGTCTATCTGTCTGTTAGCTTTCGACAGCTCTGCGCTCTGGTTTGAGCGCTGGTTATTAACATACAGTCTGCATTAGTAGCTGGGCCTATTTGCTGGTAATGAAGATAGGCGACCTGTGCTGTATAGTAACTTGTTTGACCTTTTGTGGCGGGGTCAAGTTTATCCCGAGGAGGTGTAATTCTTTCCCTCCTCAGCCCAAATACATGACGCCACCCTGGGGGTAGGACGTGGGGGGAGGAGGACAGGGAGCGATCGAGGTGGCCCTCTTCATCCCAAATTTGAATCTCTCATCCCTTTATCTGCTCTCTCCTTGCTCTCCCTTGTCCATTCTCTTCCCACAGGGTTAATTGAAGGGGAAATTGATAGTTCTGTGCGGTAATAGTGACTTTGAGAATTCTCTGTCTCCCACGGAGAAAGATGAGGGCAGCTGTACCAAAGACAGGATGGTGTGTCATAAGAGCGAGAGAGAGAAAGAAATGAGGAGAGAGGCAGATGGAGGAGCAAATATAAAAGCCCCACACCCCCTCCTTGCACCCCTGGGGTTGGGGGTTTGATTGGTTGATGAGGGAGTGTGTTGATTGGCTAAAGACGAGCAGAGATTTCTGCGTAACTTTACCAGCTGGGCTCTAATAATAATTCAATTCATTATCCAATCAGAGCATCTCACCATACTTCTCTGTATCCCACTGATTCTCCCTTTAATTCTCCTTTTGAACCACCTCCCCCCCTCTCCATTCCTCCCATACCTCCCTGAGGAGTCGGGGATGGACAGATGAGTGGAGCGCACTGTATCTGTTCGGTTCTGCTCTGCTGCTCGCTGAAGTAGGGAGAGACAAACTTATATTCTACTGATGCCAGTGCTGAATGGACTCTCTGCTTTCCTCTCTCCTTCAAGAGGGGCTTTCTTTCCAGGGGCAGAGCTTTATAATTAGTCTTCTTCCAGAAATAGAAAACTAGTTTTCTGAGGTGAAGTCACCCTCTGATGTGTAGTTTTTAAAGCTGCAAATTTGAATTGATACAACACAAAGTAAAATCTATTATATGTCTATATCACCACGACCACCTGCCACGTCGTCTCTTTGGAAAATGGTATTACCAAAATGAAATGATATTTTGTTCCAGCAGGTCTTGTTTTAGCTCTGCTTACTAGCTTTAGGCTTAGTTGTTTAGTCTCAGCTCAGACCACCCCAAGGCTGTCACCCAGGCAACGTGTGTGCCTGTGTTGTCTTTTATATTTGATTTTCTTCATCGTGTAACTTGTCAATGTATACATCTCTCCCTCTGACTTTATCTCTGCCACCGGTTCTGTGTTTTTCTGCCCTGTTCACCCCCCCTTACTCTCCTACGCCTCTCCTCACCGCTCTCCTTTTCTCTCCCTGTCCCCTCCCTGTCCCCTCCCTGTCCCCTCTCCTTTCACTTTTTCTTTCCGTTAATGAGAATGTGTTAACGAGAAAGAAAGATCTATTGGGTATAGCACAATTTATCAGGAAGGCAGAGGTTTGGAAGAGAAAAAGGCGCGGGCCCTTCAAAGAAGTCCTATTCTTGTGGTTGTGAATGTTAGATGAGACAGTGAAAAGTTCCCCCTCTAACGTCATGGTGTCTGAACAGAAGAGAACAGAACCGTTCTAATCATGCCGCGCAGAAAAAATGACTTCCAACCCGATTTAATTAACTGATAAGAAACGGCTTCAAATTAATTTTTCAAGGATGTAAGATTTGATTAAGAACTCCTAAAAGAAATAGACGAATAATCATTTTTTTAATCAACTTACTCAAATGGTAACTAGTTAATATGATAATTCTAGCAATTAGGGCAAATATTGTCGAGCAGCAGTTTCTATGCATCCTGTTAAAGGAATTATAATATCTTTACATCTAATTATCATGGTTATTTAATTTTTTTGAATGGCTACCTCTCAATTTTACCATCCGTTTTTTCATCTGCCATTATAGGGATAATGAAATGAGAAGTTGGAAAGTGTAATAAGATGAAACTTTTATAAGGGCCAACCTGAATGGGGCTTTTCAAGCACCGTGATTGGATAGATATTTAGGCAAAGGGAAAGGGGAGTTGTTCCGAATGACATTATTTTTGCTGGTTTTACATGTGAAGCTGAGATAGATCTTTAGATGTGTGATTCTTTTATTTCGTCAGCAGATTAAAGTAGCTAATAGCTCCTGGCTTCTCTGTGTGCCTCCTCTTATTCATTAGAAGGTAAGCCCAGCCATGAATATGCTCACCATTTCTAACTTAGAATGTTTGAAATCATCTATTCAGTTAGAAGAGAGAAAAAACGATTCAGCTTTGATTGGAGGAATGATTGGTCTGTTCATCTGCTTGTGGCCATAAAATGTGGATAAAATGTGTGTGCGTGGGTGTGAGTGTGTGTGTGTGTTGCCCTGCTTGGACAGGTATTGTAGTGGAGGTCAAGAGGGGCCAGTTGAGGAGCGAGGGGGGTGTGTGAACAGAAAGACCTGGCAGTGGGTCCGGGTCTTGAGGAGAGAGGCAGAGCGACAGAGTTCCTTACTTCAAAAAAAAGCCTTACAGCCTGGACCAACGCTAACCCTGCTCACATACCACTGCATCGCACACACACGACTCCTCTCATAGAGTGGCTCTTTGCCTCTCATAAGATGAATATCCATCCCCTCTCACACTCTTTTCTCTCAGAGCCTCTGCTGTATCCCTCGCTCCCCGCATGCTGAACATCAGTGGAGTCGTGCGTTCAGAGGGAAATATTGACAAAGCGCTTGGAAAGATGGAATGGTACCTTTAATTATATGCTGCTCTTATGATGCATGGTGTTTCTGTCTGGCTGCTTCCACACACCAGCACACACACAAAATGCACATGCACACTGATCAGCTGAATAGGTATTCCTGGCACAAACCCACTGTATTGAGCGAACATATTCAATTAGCAAAACGCATTAGCAAAACTTGGCATTTGTTGTTGTTTTTTTCCCTCCCTCCACCCTCAGAATTAATGGTTTTGATATGCTAATTAGTGGGTAATTTAATTTCAAAAGGCCTCAATTAACAGCAGCGTTGTGGACACGAGGAAGTTAAGCAGCGTAATCTAATTTGCATTAGTAACGAGCAGGGAGTAATTAGTCTCTAATTAGCCACTTCAGACAGCACTTGTGTTTACTTTCCTAATGAAGTGGAGGGTCTTTTTTTACACAGGGAAGCCTGTGTGTGTGTGTGTGTGTCTGTGTATGTGTGTGTGTGTGTGTGTGTGTGTGTGTGTGTGTGTGTGTGTGTGTGTGTGTGTGTGTGTGTGCATGTGTGTGTGTGTGTCTGTGTGTGTGTGCGTGTATGCAAGTGTGTTTATGAGTGTGTGTGTGTGTCTGGTTTGGGGAGTGGTGTGGCTGGCACCAGAGGGAGAATGGCATATGGCTTACAGTTTGGCTCCAGTTACACACATGGGCACCCTCAACACACACATACACACAATCAAACACAAAATAAACACACATCGAGGTCAGACACTGTTGTCTTGTGATTTGGTACGCACCCACAGTAGTTTTCAATTCATTGAAACATCTCCATGAGCTCACTTACACACACCACAAGGGACTGATCGTGTGTGTTTGAGGGGTTTTATCTCCAGTGTTTCCCCTGGTATTATTTTGTATTGCAATAGCTTGCAATATTTTTATATTTCCTTTTTTTGTGAATCCAGGCACTTGCTTTCCAGATTACATTTATTGTTTTGCATTTTGGAGAGTAGGAACTGTTGTGTGTGTATGTGAGTGAGTGATGACGTTACAAACCGTGGTTGCTGGCCGGTTTAATGCAGGGTTTATTTCTGGGATATGGTTGCCTGTGTTGACTACGTAGAAAAACAGAAAAGGAAAGACAGACAGACAGACAGATCAATGGATAAACACACAGCACTATTATTTTCATTGCTATCATTTACATGTTCTGGAAATATATCCGAACCAACACTCGTGGCCAAATCAAATCAGCTTTCTGGGAGGACCACTCCAACAGTTGGAGCCGTGTCAAAAACAAGTTGAAAACAACAAGCCTCCTGGGCTTTTTTTTTGGGAAGGGAGATGGGGTGGAAGGGTTGGAGGGGGAGCAGGGGGAGCAGTGTAGCAAGGCTTAAGGGGGGGGGGACAAGCAGCTGCCCTATTAGCCCAAATCTGTTGTTTAGAGGAGGTGGGAGGAGGGTGGAGCAACACCACTGAATTTCCACAAAGGAAAGCACACACGGTTTTCTTCACTTTGGAGGCTCAGGTCTCAAATTATACGACAAATTAATGTATTTTTAACCCCCAACATCTCTTCAGGTCTAGATCTTGTCTTATTGTTACCCATAATCCGGTGCAAAGTAGAGAGGAGACCATGGAGTCCCCATTAACTGACAGCCCCTCTGATGGGAAGGAATCTTTCCAAAGGCTTTTTCCCAATCTTCCCTGGGAATAATAAAAGAGGTCAAACAGTTGGGTGACTTCCTGCTGCCAAGAGTGCTGTCAGAGCGCTGGTTGGCAGAAGTAGTCAGCACTCAATTCAATTCAATTCAATTCAGTTTATTTTGTATAGCCCAATATCACAAATTACAAATTTGCCTCAGAGGGCTTTCTGTACACATACAACATCCCTGTCCCAGGACCTCACATCGGATAAGGAAAAACTCCCCAAAAATAACCTTTCACAGGGAATAAAGGGGAAGAAACCTTCAGGAGAGCAACATAGGAGGATCCCTCTCCCCGGATGGACAGCGGACATAACTTGGAACACACACACAGACACACACGCACTGAATGAACGGCAACCAATAGTGTAGAACTTGTGTGATTTATACACACCGAGAGCAGAAGCTAGAAAGAATTCAATAAATATAATGAATGAAGGCGCTACAGTGATTATGAGCCTGTTTCCAATACTGATCTCTACCCAGATGCACATACACAGATTTATAGACACAAACAGCTAGACATATGCACGTACACACACAAACACTCACACGTACACAGCCATAAATAGGCAACTGATTTACAAATGAGCTGACCTGTGTGTTGGCCTTGCTCTGAGATAGGCTCACACCCCCGCCAGGATGCATAAATCACAATGGACATGCATATGCATGAGCATCTGAGGAGGTGGGATAAGTGTGTGTGTGAGCACCAACCAGCAGAAGAGTTTGTATCGATCATTGAGGCTTAGTTAAGTGCCTTTTATTTCATTGAGTTAAAGGACCGTGGACAGGCCTTTCTCTCCATGTGTGTTGCTTTTGAATGGCGAGAAAGAAAGAAAAAAGAGGAGAATGGACTCTTAACTGTTCTTTTTTCCCTCTTTTTAGTGGCATCCTGGGATAGCACATCACATTAATGGAACCTAGATGACATTTCATGTCTCTTCTCTCTCTGCAAGAAGTGGTTTTGGTGTTGGACCTTTGTCTGATGTGTGTATGTATGATGTGAGCTGCTTTAACCTCTTGTTTTATGGACTTATACATGGCTCTGTATCTCACTGCTGCTAGATTAATTTACACACCACTCACACATGCTTGCCAAATCTCCTTCTGTCTCTCCCTCTGTCTCTTCTTCTCTCTCTGCTTCTCAGAAATTGCCTGGTGAGGTCAATAAATTACTTCCATCGATTGCTGTAGTTGAAGAGTGACTTTATCACAGTTTGACTTGTCCAGATACAGATCAGCGTGTGACAGTGTTTTTTTTTAATTTTTATGTGCCACTTTGTCTGTGGGTGTGTTACTTGGTTTACATGCATGTGTATGTGTGTGTGGTGTGTGGGCTGCGAAAATCTGTGTAAAATCCACCTGATTGGTATCTCTATATATTAAAAGCTATTGCAGGAGCTACTCTGTATTGTCCATAACATATGTGTGTGTGTGTGTGTGTGTGTGTGTGTGTGTGTGTGTGTTTTAGAGGCCGCCATGTGCATATTGAAAAGCAAGATTAACTAGGTTGGTATTAATATCTTAAGATCTTACAGCCCACCTTGTGGCCAGGTGGGTTGTTGGCTGATTGAGTTTATCTCTCTTGTTATCCAGACACTGATAGGAGCTGCAGATAGATGACTTAATAATACCTACCTCTTATTCTATATATTTCATCTACATCGCTGTGTGTACAAAGCAATTTGTGTAAAAACTTTTGCCACACCTTAACCTCCATGTCCCAGATGTCACTTCATAGAAAGAGGTTAAAAGTTCACCAAAAGTGTCCAAGTGCAGAGGCTGTGTGTTTCTATGCATCTGTGTTTCTGTGTGTGTGTGTAGCAGTCTGGGACACATGCGGTTTTAATAGACGCTGTGCTGACGTTACTGCAGCGGCCAAGAAGCCACCGTTAAAAAAAAAGGATTTGGAAAAAGAGCGAGAAAAGGCCTCATCTGTTTGTATTAAACAGTGGAAGAACTGACCAGTGAAGGAGCAAATGAGCGGCAGACGGCTAAAAGATATATGCTTTTTTGGCTTTGGATTTCCTTCCCTCATTCTCCTCATTTTAATCAACCTAGATCGCTCAATATACTTTGTCTTTTATTTTGTATCTCTTGTTTTATCCCACTTATTTTACTTTTTTCCCTGCATTGAGAAACATGAATGGCATTTGCTTTTATCTTTGATAGTCTTTGCATCAACTAATTAGCTCTATTTTAATTATGTTACAGTAACTACTAACACTTTCTCTATTAAAATATGAAGTCATTCCAAAAGAAAAGTATCACAAAATCATACAAATATGAGGAGGAACAAAAAACTCTAAGCTTACAAGCAGGCAAATGTTTTTTTGTTTATGTTTTTAAGTTACACTTAAATATTATCCTCATGGTTTATTCTGACCTGTCTGGCTGTCATTTACACTATAAGGTTCTTTTCTGCATCAAATCACCTGATTTGAGAATTAATTTGGCAGCGTGGTGGCGTCAGGGTTGGGATTTTGGGTTTGTTCGCTAGCTATTTTAGTAGCTAATTACTGAGGGGGAGAGTGTTAATTGGAATTCTTTTAGATAATGTGAACTCCTCTTCCCCTTTTCTCCCCCTCCTCCACTAGAGTTTAATAGAAAACCACAGCTTAATAG
Organism: Cyclopterus lumpus; assembly: GCF_009769545.1. NCBI lineage: Eukaryota > Metazoa > Chordata > Actinopteri > Perciformes > Cyclopteridae > Cyclopterus > Cyclopterus lumpus. The sequence goes on along the minus strand of NC_046970.1, from coordinate 11,316,193 downwards.
ACCTCTCCCTCACAGTCTGTGCATTTCTTTCCTTTATTTTCTTATTTTGATGTTTCTGACTCAGCTAGTTTCCAGCACAGCTGATGCATTTGGGGACAGAAGTTGTTAGCGGTCATGTTGGCGATCTGCATGTGGCGAGTATAGTCTGTGAGCTGTACTTAGACGAATTGACATGTAGTAATCCTCTCAGAATTCATCAGGATATCGACTCCTTTTCTCTCCCTGACTAGCGTCCTTTTACCTCTCACAGGGCACAACATTAAAGAGACACGGTGGTCAGAAATAAGCAAAAGAGGGTACATTTTAAATGGAGATAAAAAGAACTGTAGTTCACAGAAAGATCCTCGCAAATGCATGATTAATGTTGCATTGCATTCATAGTCTTTGAAAAATAAGTAATGAAAAACATAAATTTGATCAAACTTATCTTAAGGGCTTGCTTAATCTTTTTTTTATTCATGTATTTTATGCTTAACTTGTGTTGCACTGATAATGAACAAAACTGGCCTAACCTGCATTTTGACTTCACACTTTCCCCATAGCCTGGGGTGCTGAAATGCTAATTTAGTGGTGCGCAAGTAGGAGGATAAAAACACCAAAAAGTGATTTTAATTTTAAAGAATGAAACAATAGTTGCATTTGGATGTTGTTATAATTGGAGCAAATGGCTGACTAGATAAACAGACTTTGGTTGCTGGCGTAGGAGCACACACTTGGGGGTCTTTCCATATCTGTGCTGTGTTTAAAAATTAAAACCAGCACAAAGCAGAGAAGAGCTAAATTAATATACAGCGAGAGAAGACTAATCAGAGATCTGTGGTTTCATTGTAATTCCTCCGTCGTCTTAAACTGTGACAAAAACATTATTTAACATCTTTACCTCTGCTTGAGAAAGGCTTGGTGCACACACAGAAGACCTTACAGTATTTTAATATCACTGCTTGTATATTCTAATCCTGACACCACTTGAAATATAATTCCTTCTTCTATTTTATATCACGGATGTGAAATTGCATTAAGGCAAGAGTGTGTGGGCATGAAAGCAGTGATGTTAAATGGACATATGAATGCAGCGGTGAATCCTAACCTATTAAGTACTTTCCTTATTATTTCTGAAAGTGGAGCGTGATAATTAGTTTGGTAGAAATCCTATAGTGGGGTGGAGGTATGGGTCTCAATAGTTGAACAAAATTATTTTTTTCTGTCACCTTGAGCATATGTTCCTCTTAATAGGTTTAATTTATTTCACGGTGATTATCTTCTTTCTTCTTTTTTTACCACTTGACTGTGATGCACATATTCACAAAAGAAATTCCACTTCAACCCATACAGTGAATGGTATATTCATACCTAAATATGATTGAGAGCCGCACAGCATCATTACAGCTTGGCTCCCTGAGTCTGTGTGATCTGAGAGATGGCACTGTGCCGTTTTCCCAGGGGTCCCTGCTTCTGCAGCCCAGTTGTCATGTGATACATTTGTCTGGCTAAGAGCTCTGTTTTTCTCAGGAGTCACTCCAAGTCTTTTTAGTCCTAAAAGTTAACAATCATTCCTGATGTTAAATCCATCAGGAACCTCCATGTGCCACGAGGTCGCTTTAATAATCTCCCCTGTGTATGTGTGTGTGTGCTGAGGGTAGGTTGGACTATGGGAAAGTGGCATACCTGAGCGGATTAGATAGATCCCAGAGGACACTTTTGCGTGGGACAATATTCAAAAACGAATTTTCTTGTACATTCAAGCAGATTGAATGTAACACCTAAAATAAACGGGGCCTTTTTCTATGTAAAAGAACACATGTCACATGAGTGTTTAGTTTTCAACATGCCTGTGCATGAGTGTGTGTGTTTGTTTGAGTGTCCCCCCCCATTCCAATATGTATGGTTGTTTTTTGATCTAGCAGGGATAATTTTAGTTGCCCTGTGTGTGTGTGCGTGTGTGTGTGTGTGTGTGTGTGTGCCTGCCTGTTTGTGTGCTCTCCATTGTTGACGTCATCTCACATGTACTTGATGTCAACTTTGATTAGGCAGAATGAAGTCCAACTGTTTTGGGGTTTTCGTCATTTAGGGGAAGTAAAATTAAAATACATCTGTGTTGTGTATATGTGTGTGTATGTAGTTAGGTGTGATGGGTGTGTGCGTGTTGGTAGAAATTGCTGAGTTGTGTGTGGCGGTGAGTGCGTAAGAGTGGTTGTCAGCTGGTGAACACTAAAGACTCGGTGCGTGGAGAAGCTGATGGGCAAAGTCTCTGTTTTGATTCGAGCAGCTACAGTAAGGGAAGCTTAATGGGACAAAACTCAGACAGAGATGCTGTAGTCTGCCAATTAGTGCACCAGATGTCAGTTATTGTTGGATAAGGATTATAGCAATAACTGCAATTGGCCAATGGTTATGAGCATGAGTGTGTGTGTGCAACTGAACTAACTCCACTTTGATAGATTTTAAACAATCTTCATTTGGGACTTGCTCTTTTCTTTATTACTCTTCTGGCACCTGCAATGTTTTTCAGAATCCTGTCTCTCTCTTTCTGTGTAGTTTTGTTTTAGCATTTTGGAAATGTAAACACTTTCAAAATACATCCAGATGTTTCCAGCTGTGCTCCGCCACCACAAACACTGGACAGAGAGTGTGTGTGTGTGTGTGCGTGTGTGAGTGTGTGTGTGTGTGTGTGTGTGTGTGTGTGTATGTATATGTGTGAGAGAGTCTCAACGACTAAACTATACACTCACTGACAGATAAAATGATTCCATGATTTTGAAGTATATCTCTCTGCTCATAAGACTATTGTAGTTGTTAAAAGCTGCTGCAGGCTAACATTGGCTGAATTAAAGGCACCATTAAATGCAGGAAAGTCAGAATTGATACAGTGCGACAAAGATCACTATTTCATAAAAAACATTGACCTTATGGACTCTGCCCCATTATCTTTCTCTCAGTCTCCTCCTCTCTCACTCTTCTCAACACACACACACACACACACACACACACACACACGCACACATATATAAAGCAAGACTAGCATTTTGATGGCAAAGCTCCATTTAGATTTTCCATTACAAGAGATTGGACTGAGTTCAACCACTTTGTGTAGGCAAAGTTGAGAAGGGAGTAATTATGAGGTAAATTGTCTTTCGTATGTTTACAAAATGTCCGTTCTTACATGTACACACACATACATACACTTATTTTCTAATTAGCAGATGTCCTTAACTTCCATTATTAGGATATTACCAATATTATTTTCTCTTTAATTTTCACACAATCTCCCATACACACACATGTTTCAACAGGTGAACACATTTAAATGTCAGCCTCATGCTGTTTTAGATGTATCAGCATGTGTGTGTGTGTGTGTGTGTGAGAGAGTGTCTATTTGTTTATACACCATGGCCATGCTGAAATCTGGCTCCTTGGGGAGTAATTACAGAAGAGGTTTTCTGGCCATTTTCTCTCATTAGTGTGAATATGGAGGGAACCTTCGTTAGCATGCGTACGCAGGTTCTCTCCGCGCAGTGCCATGACTTTAGTCTGGAGGTACGTGGTGCACTTCTTTTGCCACCAGTCTATTTTAGCCCCTGCTTCTCTGTATATTTACACCATGTGTTTGCGTGTGTTTGCGTGTCTTTGTGTGTGTTTGTGTGTGTTTCTCCCGTTCGACAGCATCTGACCTAAAAGGCTCAGTCCTTCAATTCAAACTGCAGGTTGTTTGTTTGGGTTTGTCCTTACAAACACACCATTAGGCCTGCCCTCTGTACTGAGGACTATTCTGGTCTCTGGCCTCAGTTTAGCTCAGGCCTGCTGCCTGGCTCACTGGAGGTCCCTGCAGGCAAACCTCAGTCCTACCAGAACCCAGGAAGATCCAAACCACAGCGTACCGCCCAGCCACCGCAGTGAAACTCTAGCCTGCTTCAACCAGATCCGTTCCACGGCAAACCTTAAATGATAGCTAGAGGGTTTTAGTATGTGTCATACTACAACTTGTTTTTTGTGTTTGATCAGTCAAACCATCATGATGCAACAAGTCCACCTTTTCTGCGAACAAACAGGTATGAACAAGAAAAAAGCCTGAGTCTTTTTGTCGACTCACACTCACAGGAGCCAGTGAAAAAGGATTTGAGAGTGAGGGATGAAAAGAGAGGAAAATAAAGAGAGGGTCGGAGGCGGCAGGGAGAGAAAGAAAACAACAAAGCTGGTTAGGACAAAAGCAGTATTGTATCATTGAAATGACTTGTGAGTTGAAAGCCTTAAAAGTCCTCCCCAGAAACCGGTCATAAAGCCCAGAGACGGGGTTTGGCAGCGGAGGCCAGAGCTGGACAGGCCTGGCAGTCGAGCTCAGAGAGCTTCCAGTAACAGGAGATGTAAAAATCAATTTGCTGTGAAAAAGGTAAACAATCGTAAATGACAAATATGCAGGTTCTTTCCATTGCTCTTTCTTCATCTCTTGCTATTTTCATTGTTATTAAAGAAGACAAATGCAGGGGCGAGGGTAATGACTAGTCAGGAGTCATGCGGTGAGGGATCCCAGCAACGTTCAGAGGGAGCGAGAGAGGGAACAGTCAAGCTTGACTTTAAAGTCAACACTTGAAACACATACACTTCATATTACTATGTATGTTGGAAACACACGCAAATGCTCACATGAGCACAAGTCAGCACTCCTGATTAAAGATGTGGAGGTCAATACAACCATGTGGATGGAGAAACGATTGAGGGACTGAGGGGATGACAGAGAGAGAGATTGAGGAGAGAAGGGGGGAGTGAATCCTTGGGGGCCTGTTTGGTGGTAAGGGGCCCTCAGGGGCCCCAGCGGATACCTCCATTAGTGGAACGATCCATGCCTGGGGGAGCCGATATGGTGACCGTCCTTCAAGGCAGGGGCCAGTCTGTTTAGCAGCAGTTTGTCTGCATTGCTCATAGCATTGATCCAGTTTTGAGCTGCAGCCATAGGAAAGCTCTTTGCTGCTGAATGGGCCAAGCAGCAGTTTATTGATAAAGCAGAGTGGACCAATGAATAGCCCTGTGCACCCTGTTGGTCATTTGGTTAAGACAGACACATCTTGTTCAATACACACACACCCCACGGCTACCTTATGGTATGTTAAATCCGTCCGTGTATGTGCCCGTGTGAGCGCAGCTGCACATCCATACGTGCATGTGTGTGCAACGATTTGTGTCTTACAGAATCTAATCCTCTTTGCTTTCTCCACTCGTCTATCTGAGATGAACAAATCTGCAGTGACTAGCTGGGAAAAATAATGAAAGGGGGGGAAAAGACCAAGCGAGAAAACAAACATGTTTCCCAGGACCCAATTAGCCTACTTTTATTGCCCCTAGATATTTATCCCACCCTCCTCACTTGCCCCCTTTACTCTCTGAAGTCTGCTTACACAAAATGCTTCACATCACTGAGAGTGCTTAAACATCAGCAACAAAAACAGGTGGTCAGGGGACACAGTGATAAGGGAGGGAGGCAGGCAAAAAGAGGGACAAGTTTTGTCCATCAATATATTTACTTAAATCTGTGTTTTTAAACGTAACACATATTGACAAGGATTCTGTTAAGTGTGCGTGTGTGTGTGTGTGTATTGAAGTATGTGTCCGCTGCACTGTACATGTGTGTTTTGTGGTTGTTGTGTTTGTACAACATCAGTTGTTGAACACTCACAAACAAAACTGTTTGAACTCTCTGTGCAGAAGCCATACATTCTTAATGAGATAATGATATGTTAACATACTCACAGCAGCAGCTCTGTTTTATGATGAAAACAAACCACAAACAAGACACAGACATGCTGAGCACTTTAATTTTTCCCTCATATACACTTTATTCTCGCTACTTCCCCCCCTTCTGTAGCTATGACTTTGTGCTTTGGCCAAAGGTTTGCGAGAATAACAGGTGGGGAACATCTTGATGATATGTGTGTCTGCCTGATAGACACACACATACGCAGTAATGAGTCAGGCGCTATAATATGGCTGCCGACCAGATTCCCTAATAACAGAAGAATGTTGTCCATGGCATCCAGAGTTTTCCACTGGAATCACACATTCGTCCAGCCTGTTTCCTGCCCCAGGGTCTTCCTCTCGGCATGAACACATGACGAAAGGGAACCCTCTGTCTCCCTCTCTGCCCGCACTTGCCATTGTCCCTCCCCCCTTTTTGCCACATCCTTTTTCTCATCCTTTTCATCACTTTTTCTACCCCCTCCATCACTTGCAATCAGTTAATGTGGGCCTAGTGGATTGGTTTTTTCTTTCCCTCTGTTAGATTTTGATGGTCTGGTTCTGGAGTGACATAAGCACATAACTCACAAATTGAGTCAGACCAATTCAGGCTCATTGCTGAGGAAATGGTGCTGGATTAGGAGGAGATGTATCGTTCTCGGACTGGTACAGGAAGGCACACACTCTCTCGGTTGCGCACACACAAACACACACACACACACACACACTTAAGTAAGAAAAGAAAAACACATCCGTGGTTCACTGAATCTCCAAATTACTGAAACTCTTCGTCTAGCTGTGGACAACTTTAAACAAACCAAGACAGAAGTTTAAAAATTCACATTCAAATACTTTAACCTTGAAATCTCCCCTTGCCAAGGCATCAGCTCCCTCTTTTTTTCATCTGTTAAATGTTTGAGTGTTTGATAGTTTGAGGTCTATAGCAGAACCCGCCCGGGAATTAATGTCATTCATATGCCCTGCGGAAATTACTTTTGAAATGCATATAATCTAAAACATGCAAATGAGGCTGACTTTGTGCACCCTGTTTAATATGAATTATCATTTTCTGAATACCTATTATTACTGCGTACATTTCTCCAATTATATTGTTCTTTTTTTGTCACTTTTGCATAAGGACGCACATGTGCACATCAGAAACACCTGAAACGTGCACACACGCATTGACATGTAGGCGCACGCATACACACACGCAGCACAATGTCTTTGTGATGGGTGTATTTTAATGAGGAGTAATAAGGATGGTAATGACCCAGTCCACTTCTCTCTCTCTCTCACTCACTCTCAGTCTTTGTTACTCTCTGCCTTTCTCATCCACTGCCTGGCACAGAGCTCTTAGTTTACATGAAGCCAAAGTGAAGAGTAAGAGGCATCTTGTTAAAAAGATTAAAAAAATAAAAACATAACAAAATCTTCTGCCTTTAGCAGATTCAGTACACATTTACCACTCAGAAAAATCCTTAAACAGCAAATGAAAATAACAAAACAGGAAATACAAGTGTTGCTCATCCAGTTTTCATTGGCTGACTGAAATATTGATGTGTGATAAAAGTGAACAGTCCATGTTCAGTGTGTCTTTTCCTTTTCTCTTTTGGTGATAAAGCACTGTTATTAATGTCCTTGTCCAAGGCAGACATTCTTTTGCTCTTCTCTCCTAATTTCAAATGAAGGCTTCTCTTTTTCAAACGAAATAGTCTATTAATTTATTTATACTGCACCATCAATTATTCTATTAATATTAGCATGTTCCAAATTAATATGACTTCTCTCAATGTTCCTTCTACTTCTATTAATTAGCATGTTGTCACTATAACAAAGATTTTTCTTTCTCTGATAAATTATAAAGGAGACATTTTTTAATACAATGAGAACCGCCTGAGAAATTATTAATATTTTAGTTGAGGCCTGTAAGACAAAAGTAAGGAGAAAAGAGCAAGAGGTTCTGAAAACTAACAATTACATGGAATACATTATAGACTGTCATTGGCGTGCAATAGTGTTGACTTTTATTTAGCTTTTTTTTTTAAGTGTGTGTGTGTGTGCGTGTGTGTGTGTGTGTGTGCACCCAAACTGAAAGGGGGATATCATCTTGTTTTAGCACTTTTGGATAGGATGCGAATTAATTACCTCTGTAACAGCTTGGACCAAGTTCAAAAGTACTAAAATTCAATTAATTTGAAAAGTGGACATGCTATCATTTTCTCTGCATGTCTCCTTTAAAGTCTGGCCTGTTTTTACTGTGGACTTATTCAATTATATTTGATTAAACCCGCTCTGATCCAATCTATTAATTAACTAGGAAATACAAAGTGCCCGACTTGAAAGCCGATGTATAAAATTATATCATGTCCACTTTGATATTTATTTATTTATATTTTTTATACCACTTTTTAAAAAAAAAATCCATTATAACCCTTTATTATTGTAAGTCAATGTTGCTCATTTTCAGGTAATATTAAATCTATTCACTTTATCATTATTGTAATACCGTACACATTTTGATCATAAATGAAATTATGTTTCACCTAAAGACAAAAGATACTTCTATTTTTGCCACAATGTTGTCCTTTTGCGCAATGAAGTATAAATTATCCTTTGTAATTAAAGTTAAGAAGTTAGTAACTTGCTGAAGGTGGAGAATATCAGTGTCAGGAATAGAACAATTTCTTGTTTGAATGATAGGTTCTCGTAATATGTATTGAAGAATAGCCCACTTTTTTACAAAAGCAAGCATTCATGTACTATTTGAAAGCTCATGTGTGTGTGTGTGTGTGTGTGTGTGTGTGTGTGTGTGTGTGTGTGTGTGTGCGCACACACACAAAGGCTCAAAGACTGAAGGCTGAAATTGTGTTTGCTGTGTGTGCAATTCTTGTCACCCATGTCAACCTAGTTTTCAATACATGGGGGACTGAGGGTCAAGCAGATCAAATTCATCACATACCCTCTTCACAACGCACACATAAGAAAATGAAATCTCAATGTATTTAAGTCTCAGTTTACTCATCTATTTCACCTTCAAGTCATTTGTCAATTTCCCTCCTGATACCCATACATCTGTCTCTCTCAAAATGTATCTTCCATCTCCCTCCCCCCCTCACAGTGAAGGTCATTCTAATAAAGAGCTCTCGTAGGACAGAGCTGCTAATTGCTCCGCGGTGCACTAGTTGGTTTCAGATCCAAATAAAGGCATGTCGCCTTTTTCCAAGCTGCTCTCCCTCTTGGCCTCCATTCCTCCACCTCCCCTCTTCACCTCTGTTCCACCATGTTAAATACAATCAGAGTATTAGCGGTGTGGACTGTCATAGCCGGACCTCAGCCTCCATTACCTCTCCGGACAGAGGGGAGAGATGAAGGGGAAAGCAGGGATTTTTCATCCTCATGATCACAGGATGGTTTTCCAACCGGCACACTGGAAAGCACACATGCGCAAGCTTTACCTCTTTTGATATTTACAACCCGTGATTTTAGGCTCAGATATATGAGGTGTGCATGAAGTCCACTCCTTCTACACATATGTGTGTGTGATGTGAGCGTGTGTGTGTGTATCTTTGTGTCTATCGCCAGTATTTCGAACAGACAGCAGTCTGCAAGCTGGTAAATCACTTACTGCACTATAAAGGAAGGGTCGAGGTGAAGGCAGGAGTGTATGTTTGCCCCGGTCATACACACATACGGAGCGATCTCATCGGTGCGGAATGTGCTGTGTGTTTACCTATGGCTCCAGAACCCACCTGACCAAGGGAGGCTAATCTTTATGGGCTCTGTAAACAAGGACTTTGTCTTCAGAGAACTGCAGGCGGGCAAGCAGACCCACATTTCACACATGGACGCGTGGACAGACATACACTCCAGAGAGGAGGGGGAATGAACATATATGGTAGGCTACATACTGTACAGCCAATACACAGAAAAGCACACATGCACGTGCAGAGGCTACAAGCACACGCAAACACTCACTTAAATGCTCAGACAAACTGAACGCCATATGTCAGACAGTCTTGCAGAAGTATAGAAGAATTCCCTGTGTGGATTTTTTATCATCTGCCGTCTGAGCCCCTCTCTTATTCTCTCCACTCCCCAACAACAGCATTGGCTTCTTCATTAGTCAGCTGCACAGCATGATGTAGGTCAGGCTATAGGCAGCTAGCTTCTCTCTCTGGGTTGATGATGCTCTTTGAAGCCAGCTAAAAGTAAGCAAGCCAGCCGGTAGTAGATATTGGCCCACATCTGACTGACTGTCTGTAGGATAATGAACTTCACCTGTTAGCACTGGAGTATGGCCAAGGCAGCCGCAGACTAGCATTAGCCCTTTGCTGTTAGCCAACCTGTTAGCGCTGGCAGGCAGCCAGAGTAGCCTGGAGCAGAGCTGCTGTTAGGGGCTAGCTTTAGGTCTGTGTGGAAGACAACTGGCTGCTCCGGTATGGTACCCTGCTGCCAATCTGACTAGCATGTAGAAATGACCAGCTGTTGAGGGAACAACCAAACTTGGACATGAAAGTGATGGAAAAAGAACTTGTGCAGTAGGCCTATGTTGTTTCTATGTGTGTGTTCGCTTGTGTGAGAATACGTGTGTGTTAATTCTTTAGCTTTCGCCTGACCTCATTCTCTTTTATTAAAGCTAATACGTGTCAGCTCAGAAATGCCACGCAGATATCCCTCCTATCACTCCTATGCCTCTTCCTCTCCTTCTCCATTCTGTCAGAGAAGATTTCTTCTGAAACATATATAACATACCCTTCAGTGTGGCTGTTACATGTTGTGTGTTTTAATGAGATCACCAATTTATTGTGTTTATATTGTTTTTAAAAAATGTGTTCATATTAAATTAAATAGCATAATTAGTTTTAGCTATTCTCTGAAAATGTTGCTATTTCAAGTCTTCAAAGGAAGATAGTAAATATTTGTGTCACGATTAGCAAATTGAAGAATTGAAGGAAAGAAATAGTGGGGGAAATCCTTTTGAAACCGTTGGATTGCAGTGATGTAGCACTGCAGATTTACTTCATGAACTGAATCATGAACTGTCTGACATTAATTCACTGAAATGTATTTAGGGTGATGCTGTTCTCAGAATCAACATGTTTTGACACGCACAAGGTACCCTCATTAGTAAGATATTTGAATATCTGCTTACATGGAAAGATAAAGTAAGATATATATATATATATATATATATATATATATATATATATATATACATACGTATATAGGAGGTGCAGGGCTGTGGTGGAAATTCTGCCTTGAAACTATATGACACAAGAACATCTTGTCTCTCCCATTGTCACTGCTGTAGAATAACTACTGAAACATTATTAACACAAACCGTGTTTACTTGTTCATTTTTTTCTTATCACACACCATCTCTAAATGCCTCACTGTGCCAAATATTTTATGTTATTTTAATTGTTTCTATTTGCTCTCTGAATTGAAGGAGTAATTAATGGAGACATAGGAGCACACACCTGATAGTTGGATTTGTTTTGGGTTTTGGGGTGAAAGCATATTCCCTTGGAGCCAATGTCACAGTATATTTAGTGGTGGAGTCTTGGGTGAAAGTGTGAGAACATGGGTTTGTATGTATTTAATAAATTATTAACTGTATGGGTATGTCAGTGTTCATGTCCCTGTCAAAGCTTCGACGAAAAACTGCTTAGACTCTTTGTGATGCTTTCAAGAGACAAATCTTGAACCACTCTACTCATGGTAAATAGAATATGTTGTGGACATAATGACACTAACCAGAGTTAAATTTTTCTCACATTTAGTTTTTTTAGTTCATACATGTCAATTATAATGACAAAAAAATCCCCTTTGGCTATAACAACCAAATATTGTATGAATACACACATACATTCAAAGGCTCCTCCAAATTCTGTTTCCTGATTACACAACAGGTTAGAACTCTAGTTCCTCAGATTTCTATATCCGGGAAGATTGTTTCTCTTGTTCACAAATATTGATTGAACTATCAGAGATCATAGAAGTAACCTATGTGGATTCTATTTCAGGGTGAAAACTTTAATGTTTTCCAGGGCTGAACCTGCCAATAGTTACCAGGCATAACCAGAGGGAGAAAGACAGCATGCAGAGAGTCGGGGAAAGACAGATAATTCAAGAGTCAGATGAAAGTAGAAGATAGATGATGGAGTGTAGATACTGGTACAGACAATTTTTTCCCTTACTCCCCTCCCTCCTTCTCCCTCCTACCCCTTCTCTCCCTCCCACCCTTATTCCCTCAGTTCTTTGCCTAATAAGCAGCGTTCCTGCGAGCTGATGCAAGGCGGAGGAAACAGAACAGGCGTTCTGGGACTGCTGGAAATATTCCCTCATGAGGCATAACATGATAAAGACTTATTATCTCACTAAGCTGCTGTAAACACATATGCACACATAAATACACACTGTACACAACTCCCTCTCCCACAGACAAACAGACATTCACAGAGAGTGAAACTGGTCCGGCTTTATGGTTCTGACGAGCTGTGACCAGGAGGAATCTGACAGAGCCAATCCCTCCAACAAAGCCTGAGAGTCAGTCGTTGTGAGCCAGCTCACTGGGCATTTGGGTCGCCGTGTTTGAACTCCACACACACACACCCAGTGCAGTGGGAAGGAACAGAGGGAGAGCTGAGTTTTGATTATTATTAGTGCTACATTTTCGTGAACATCTGAACAAGCATACGTGTCGAAACAGGACTCATCCCAGCTCCTATCAATCACACCAGACACACATATGCACTGAGTGTTGGCTATGAGCTAATCTACTACAGTACAAAGGTAGGTGTCAGCCTCTTAGACAAACACACATACGTATACACCGGTGTCATCAGAAACATGTTGAGTCCCATTTCCCTTCTTCTCTTCTCCATCCCAATTAGAAGGCAAAGGAGGCCTTTTATTTCCCTTTCCTCCAAACACATTCTTTATCTCTCTGATCTGCGCCCCTCCCTCCCTCGCTCGGTCCCCTCGGGGTAGTGGGAATATCTCTCCCAACACACTCTCAGGTCAGGGGTTCAGCTGGAGGGGGTCTGAGCATGTAGAGAAAGCGAGTAAGAGACACTGAAAGAGTGAGTAGCGGGTTGAGGCAGGCCTCTGCACGGGCAGCTCCTCTTCACTGCCAGAAACACTTAAACTTAAAGCACTGTGTGTGTGTATCATAGCCCTAATCAGAGACTTCAGGGTAGATTTATGCCCCTGCCTTTTTCCCGACCTCCATTACACCAGCTTATATACACCCATTACAGGATATGACAGGGTACACACCCTTTAGAAGAGCATACCACACTGCCTGCGTGCGTGTGTCTGTGTGTGTGTGTGTGTGTGTGTGTGTGTGTGTGAGAGAGAGAGCAAGAGAGAGAGAGGGCATGCGCTCATGTCTTTACATACTCCCCAGTTTCCCATTAGGTCCTTGTCCACCTGCAAGCTCTATCTCTCTGTCTGTATTTATCTCTCTTCCCTTCATTGCTAATAAGGTCAATGAGGAAAAGTTAAAAGCAGATGGGTGTACAGTACATTACAGCACAGTGCAGTATAGTGTGGGCTAGATAGCGAGGCGGCGATTCATGCTTAGCGAGACGTGTGATGATGCGAAGAGCTTCTACTGCAGTGGAAAGCCAGTGGACTGTGCGGCGGGATCTGTTGATCACTCAACACTATGCCTTGCTTCCTAATATCACGGAGCAGTTTGACCAAGCACAGGTCTGGATGAAGGCGGGCGGAGTCGGAAGAAAAGAAGGAAAATGAAGAAGGAAGTGTTGGGAAGAGGAATGAGGTTGAAGATTAAGTGACTAACTTTGAATGTCACGATAACGCTCGACTTAACTTCACAGGCGGTCGGGTGCCAGGAGGGAGACAGGAGAGAGTCACTGGGGAGGAAAAATACCGCAGTGTGATTTGTGGTTTTTCAAATGGTGTTGCTCGTTAAGGAGGAAGTGTGAAATATGTGTGTTGGCACCCTGTACTTTTAAAGGTTCAACCAAAAAAAACATTTGACAAAAGCAATATCACCATGTTTTTGCCCCCTGCATTTTACAAGGTCAATAGTGAAAACCAACAAACATATTGTATGATGTATTCTCAGTGGTATTAAGCTATATAGATTTTTTGTTTGATGGGCCTTGATAAAACCGCCTCTGAAACTTCTAACACTAGGCCGATACAATACTAGTGCAAGGAATTTTGTTTGTGCTGCTCAAAGAGTTTTTTTTAACAATTATACACTAACTGTTTTGTAAAAGGACCAATTGCTGAAGAATTATTTAATGTTTTTTTTCATTGCATTGGCTTGCACAAATCATTTTCTGTTCATTGTATAAATGCACCAGCAGAAAATTCTGTTGCAATAAACTGAAACTTTGGAATATAAAACCATATGCATGGGCAGACAGCAATATATTTTGAGGGATTTGGGTTAACTGATCCTTTAACTAGCACACCCACCACCTCATCCACCTGCATACACTTGTAACCCACACACACAAACACACTCAGGTCCATGTTCCTCAGCAAGCATCTGGCAGCATTCCATTTACAGAGCTACCAGCACTTTTTCACAACCTCACCTGCTGTCAGTCTCAGAAGAAAATACACGCACACACGCACACACACATAGCTTCAACTGCTATTGCCTCAAAGTGAGATTCTCTCATGAAATGCCTTTTATTGTTTCCCCAGAAGGCATGTACGCTTCTGAAAAACGCACACATACACGCTCACACAGTCGCACACAGTACAATGCCTCGATGGCGTTTTGTGTACCCACCCAGGTTTGCTGATATAAAAGCATTAGAACTTTCCCCTTAAAAACTATGTGCTTGTGTGTGTGTGTGTGTGTGTGTGTGTGTGTGTGTGTGTGTGTGTGTGTGTGTGTGTGCGTGCGTTAATTTCTAAAACTGGATGAGGCAGAAAGACGAGATTGAGCTTGTCATTAGGAGTTCACAGCCTGCGTGCTTGTATGAGGGTTTGTTTTGTTTTTTGTTAGCTGCCTTGTGTGTGTTCTTCACACGCCTATGTGTGTGTCTCGGCGTCTCCTCTCTCCCACGCTCAAGCTCCTAACGATGGCAAATGCGCCAGTGTGTTTGCAAGGCCTTGTTTCTCAAAAACAACAACACATCCAGGAACGGCTCGTTTTGTCGGGTTTTGTGGAAGGAACAAGCTCTAATTAGAGAGGCCCTATGAAGGTGCATCAAACGGATCTTTCTCAAAGACCAACCTGCTCATGGCTCTCGCACAGCGCACACATGCCACCTCTGATTATTGGAGAAATGTCTGTGTTATTTAACTGTATAGCAGAGTATTAACAGCCTTGTCAGTTTAGATTTGCTGCACGTCTGATCCTAATCTATGCGTACGCTCCTAGACACCCATTTACGTACAGACAAAAAAGTGTCTGCCTCAGGTGTTGCTTTGTGGCCACTTGGGCATGTTTGTGTGTGTGTGTGGTGGTTCATGACCAAAAGCTCTTTTCACAAAGTACACGCGCACACACACGTGCACATAAAAACACACAATTCACTTCTCTATCTCTGCGTGTGTTTACTTTAGGTTCCTGCCTTGTTTGTTCACTCAGATGGGAGCAGGATTTCTGCTCAAACTGCCCAGGTCACATTTGTTCAATCTGTCTGTTGTTTTGCCCCTCCGACCCCCACCTCTCTCCTTCCTCTCTGATCTCAGGTGCCAGTGATGATGGTGGAATCAGCCTCTGAGACCATTCGAACGACACCGTCCAACCAGAACGGAGTCAGCAGCCAATCAGATGGAGGGGGCGGTAGAGAGGGCGGTTCTAATGGAGACACCAACGGAGAGATCAGCCAAATCGACTTACTGCACCTGCAGCAGCAACAGGTGTGTGTGTGTGTGTGTGTGTGTGTGTGTGTGTGTGTGTGTGTGTGTGTGCGTGTGTGTGGGAGACATTATGTTTACATATGTACCTGTATGTCTGTATATATATATGTGCTCACAAGACTTGTTTTGCAACACCTCCCTCTTGTGCAACTCATGTGCATATATGTACGGTGGTCTGGAACAGCATGTACACACCAGGCTGTTACATAATGTACAGATGTGACAACACATAGTCAGCCATACTCTGGTGATTGTCAGCCTTGCTTGTGCGAACAGTGAAAAGCTCTGACGGGTTGGCTCGTAGGTGCTTTAATTATACACAGTTCATAATGTGTGAGCTAATTCAACTGGGACAAAGTCCACCATAATAATTCATATGCAGGAGGTTCTCTCTGATATAGTATTACACGTTACTGGTTGAGAAAATATAAGACCTGCCGTCTAAGCTCTGTAGGTGAGAGGAGCCATTTTGTCCTGTCGTGGGGATCACACATACACTTGTACATTCTCACAATGTAAACACACACTATATATAGGACTTAGATGTTCAAGGAGTGTGTGTGGGAGAGTCTGTTTTCTTTTACCGATCCATGAAGTGGTGTTTGTGTGTGTTTGACACGTCACTGTGTAGTGTCTCCAGTTATGCTATTTATCCTGCCTCTTGTGCCCCCTCCCTATACACACACTCATCCCTCCAAATACATACACAAACACACACACACACACACACACACCACTGTGTCAAATGGAATGTTCAAACTTCACAGAACTTCTTAGATGAAATTCTACATTTCTGCTAAAAATCCACATGGCTCTTTTTCAGATTGCTCTCCAAGGTACCCAAGCATTCACACAAAGTACACAACGACACAGATAGTTTCAAGATTTTGTTTAATTTTTTATCCCGAGGTCTCTACATTAGTCAACGGCACAAGAATGTCCACTGAGTGTTGTCATCTAATGATTGATGATGATCTAGTCATTGATGTGGCAGTTGCCGCAATTGTTGAGGAGATTAGGAGAGAAGAAGTCATCCTATTCACTACATGCACTGGCTGTATAAGCATGTAGGCAATATGTATAACTCTCACCCTTGCTGTGTGGGTTTGCGTGTGTGTAGTATCCGCCCATCACAGAGGTTCAGTGTGAGTTCTGGGCTCCCTCCCTGCTGCTAAAATGATTCCCCTTAATTATAATGATGGAGCCTTAGGTGAATGAAGAACACTCAAGACCCTTCACTTCTGTCCTGCTCTCCCTCCTCCTTCCCCTGACTGCATCCTCACCCTGCTTCCTCAGCAACCTTCATCCAAGGACACACACAGCCATGCACAAATGCACACACATAAACACCAAACCTGTAGCTCATACAAAGCAGGTCTTTATTCTCTCGAACGTGTCTCTGCTCTCTATGTTTTTGCACCTGTGTGTGTGTATATGTGTGTCGGTGCGTGTGTGAGTGTGCGCATGCTGGTATTTCCTCTCTTGAGTGGGTTACCAACCACAAACATACCTCCCTCTCTCTTTCCACCTTTTTCTCTTCCTCTCTCTCTCACTGTACTTCTTTTTCCTTCTATCCGTTGTGGACCATGAAATACAAGCACAACCTTTCCTCCAGATCCCAGCCCTCACCTCACAAAAAATATTACGTCCACATATGTAACAGTAAATACACAGCAATGTATTGTACCAATTCTCTATTTAGAGCTTTCCGTTAAGCTCAATTTGTCTTGAGTCTTTCTTGTACTACAGATATTTTTTTCTGAGTGTACTCTTCAGAAACCTTTACCGTTACCTTTATTTTATCCTTTATCCACAATTTATTTCTTGTTTCTCATGCTGACAATTTACAGTTGGTAATACTTTCATCAGCTAAGTTAAATTAGAGATTGGCCAGTTTGGAGTTTTATTTATATTTGTTTAAAACTTGTATAAACATACATGTCAGGTAAATGCCAGGTATACTTCTCTTTTTCGGACACATTCAAACCTGCACATGTTTTGTTCTAAAGGTTATGTGTTTCTTTTGTATCCATTATTCCAACACACTTTTGATTAAACCCAGTGTTTGTGTTGTATTGCTGGGTGATCATAGAGGCTGTATTCTTAGCATGTGCCCACTGCTCAGAAAAATCAATATTGTCTGACACAGAAGGCCCCAATACTGACACTGGTCACCTGACAACATTGTATAAGAACCTGTCTACCTACCTCCTCCTCCTCTTGTTAATTTTTCCTCCACGCTTGAGTCTCTCACCTGAAGGTGTAGTGCAGACTAGTGTTGGTGCTTAAACACCATGCCAGTGCGCACTGGAGCAAAAAAGACACACTCACTCACACACACAGAGAGAACTCCTGACAGCGCGGTGTTGTCAGAACACAAAGACGTCTTTTCCTTTGGCCCCTTGGGAACTCTACTGGCCTCTCTCTGTCTTCTGTCTCTCTCTCAGTTTCTCCATCTCTTGCTTACTCTGTCCTTCTCCCTTTCTCATTGTTTGTCTTACTGATGGATCGGTATATATATATATATATATGGTCACAGGTAGATGCTGTAGGTGGTCAGTGGACAAATGAGGAAGTGGGTGAGTGTAGAAGAGGTATTAGGGAGATGGGATATACAGCCAGAGGGAAAAGGAGGGGCAAAGAAGCAGCACATGGGGGGGGGGATAGAAGGATAAGGGAGTGGTGTAATGCTGAGACGTGTCAGAAAAGGGCGCCTGGGCCTCCCTGTGGAATGTGGCCTGTCTGCCTCCCCAGAAAGAACAGAGCAGGAGAGAGGGAAGAAAGGGAAGAGGGGGCAAAGACCAGTTCTGCCCCATCATCGAGGAGGGAGGAAGGGAGGAAGAAGAGGAAAAACAAAGAGCGGAGTTACAGGGTGAGAGGAAGGAGAGGTGGAAAAGGGAGAGTGCAGTGGAGAGTGTATTATGGCACTTTGTTGAGGTGCCGGGCATGGGTGTAGACATGAAATGATGCATAACAGAGGAGAAATGTAAGCAGGATAAATCCTAACAAACCTCAACGTGTGTGTGTGTGTGTGTGTGTGTGGGGGGGGGGGGGGGGCTGGTTGGAGGGGGCTCTGACGAGAACCAGGTGTCTTCAATTCTTTTCTTTTCTTTAAGTTTTATGCAAATGTGACTCTGCAGTCAATTTGAGTGCAGTCAATTCTCCTCTCCCCTCCATTCTTACCCATTTTATGTCTCCTTCTTTTCCCTCGCCATCATCTGTGAGTCACTTCTGGTGTTTCAGCAGTGATGTCGGGAAGAGGGGAGCGGAGATGGTGACAAAAAGGTGCCGTTTTCTCTGTGCCACTCATCGGTCAGCTAAAACACTCGGGGAGGGTTATTCCCCCTTTTCACTTTCTCTCTTGTGCCCTTAACTTGCTCTTACTCAATTTAGAAAGTGAGAGGCAGATTGTAGCGGTCTCCCTTACCCAAGGGTTTAAAAGGCACATTGGTTGAGAAAAAGGCAGTTTTAGAAATTGACTCAGAGGTCTGATCCCTACTCCCATTTCTCTTAATAAATTATGTTTCTCTTTTTGGTCTCTCAAAGACATACTGGCAATCTTTGTTTCTCTCCCTCTCTAATACACACACAGCCGGTTACACACATGCACAGAGCTAATGAAGGGTGTAATTAAGGAGCCACAGTGATGACTGGAGATCAGGGGGAACCGATACAGATCTCAGATATACACAAATACAGATTGTGTGGACGTGCATGTGCACTAGTGGGCATTTGGATTTGATGGCGGGAGTGCGTTGTGGACAGAATTATGAGATTGGTGTGTCCCTAAACAGGCAATGATAGATGCTGGATGATTCAGATAACATATGGCTTCCTGTTAGATTAGCTAGACTCAGTAATTATGCCCTGTGTGGCTGGAGGTGGGGAGGTTTCAAGACACATGTGATTCTATTGCTCCGGCTGCTCGGCCATTGCTAAATTATGGGAGGTGAATTTTGGTCACTGGGACAGTTATATCCCATTTGACCTCCAGCTCTCCCCCAGAGTTCACTTTCAGGTCAGGAGGGCATAGGAGACAGAGGTGGCAGGACGAGGTGAAGACACATTTCCAGACACTTTTTTTCCAGTTTATCAGTGCAGTGGGATTTATATTAATTACATTATACTTTGGTTTTGGGCATCTGCATGACAGGTTGTATCTCATGTGTGTCTATGTGTGTTGTTTTACTGTCTGTATGTCTGTCTGCATCTGTCTATTTGTGTGTGTGTGTGCATGTGTCCGTTGGTCGTGTGTGCGGGCCAGTAAATCAGTCTCAGGCCGCTCTCTGAGTGCTGTCACCTCCTAAAAGCTTTCCCTCGGTCTCAGCCAGGCCTTTCTCTTTATGTCTGAGGTCAGTATAGTTCACAGGTCACCAAAGGTCACGCTAAGACAGAGGAGGGGCCAGTTAGGTTGCCTAGCATCGCAGAACACCCACTGCTGTTACGGAGGCAATACAAAGAGACCTATAGAACACCAACTTCCTCTAGGAGTCTTAAAAGCACCAGCAGGTCCCTTCATCCGTCTTCTTTGACTTTCACTTCCCTTTTTTCTTGAGCTGCCGATCTCTCTACTTATCAATCTGCTAGTATTGATTGATACAAACTATTATAGTGTACTACATGCTCAATATTTAGATTGGAGACATCCCTTCATTCTCTAAACTGCTTTTACTGTTAAAGGTTGGGGGGGTTAAGGCACACATATACTGTATGCACACATAATGCATTCCTGTACACCAGAGATGTAAAAATCAACACAATGCAAATCTCATGCATTGTTCTTGAGGGATAGCTATGGTTTGAACAGTTTCTGATATCATAGCTAATAGATACGCCATCATTTTCACATTGACTTGAGTGGAACTCTAAAATCTACTTAATGGGGCTCAAAAAAAGCATGCTACAAGGCTACAAGTCTTGTGGATAAAGAGTAGACGGACAGTAGACATGGTCCACCAGGCCAGATCAGCCTGCATGGACATGGTTGGTTGACCAGCAAAGAGGCTCAGGGACAAGAATAGACAGATATCAACAGAAGATGGGTGTGTGTGTGTGTATGTGTGTGTTTGTTTTTGTGTGTGTGTGTATGTCCTCTGCTGTGGAGACTGGGTTATACACACATACCCGGGCACCTGAAGGGGTTAGGTTGGGTTTTTGTTGCCATGGAAGTGTTTGGAAACACTTGAACTGGGCAGGCCTAACTGCACTGTCAGGTAAATAACACACACAAGTACATACGCACACACATGAGCGGGGACGGACACTATTCAGAGAAGTTTCTTAGGGTGAAAAAGTTGATTGTTGACTCTCGCTCTTCAGACGGTATTGCCACGGTGACTATGGTTTTTTTAAGAGGTTGCAGGTCAGCGAGCAAAACTGCATGACCTCATTACTACTACTAGTCAGTGACACTGGGGTGTGAGTGTGTGTGTGTGTGTGTGTGTGGGGGGGGGGGGGGGGTGGCCGCATGGATGCCTGTTTTTATGGGTCGCCGTCTTCTGCCTTCTCTATTAAAAAGCAGCACTAGTAATTGGTTTTAATTGACGTGTGTTCATATGCAGTGTTTCAGATATCACTAGGGGCAAGGTACTCAAAAAGGTCTGAAAATTCTCATATCTTGGTCCTAGTCTCCTTTCTTTTTTATATACCCTTACACCTTCATCCCCTCATCCTGGACTCACAGAAGGTGACACTGAGAGGTGAAGGAGAGAATGTGAAGGCAGACAAAATGTGCAATACTTATGAGGCTGCTAGGCAAGTAGTTACCCTGGAAACAGTTGAGAGCCCGGCGGTGCACACAATGAACACACACATATGTATACACACCATACACACAATAGCTGCAGAGACCTAAAGTGTTGCTAATTAGCTAGTCCGCTCTGGTTCTTTGTGTGAGCCATTTTAAAGAAGAGATTAGAGTCAATAGGGAGAAGAGGAATGTAGTTCTTCTCTCTCTCTCTTTGCTTTCTTCATAATCTCTGGGACAGTGTGTGTGATGGCCTTTTTTTCACCTGACAGACAGAAGATTTATTGTCTTGTCAATTAAGTTTTCCATAACAACAACAAAAACATATGAAAAATATATTGAAACTTAATTTGAAATAAAGTAAGGTAGAACTGTGTCCTCTCATTAATAAAATAATAAAATAATAAAAAGGTAGATCAATAAATGACACTTCTTCATCCAAATAGTATATGTTAATATGGGTATTTATGAAAACTTCATTAGAAGCTTTTTCTCTGTTGTCACGCACATTTATGAAATTAAAATGTCATAAATACTGCTCTTCATTTATGCTCATTCAAGGAGAGATTTACAAAATTAAAACCCTATTACATGTAACTCACCAATTGCATTTCTTTATAATTAATGGAGTTGAAATATGAATATTTTAACTCTATTATCTGAGCCAATTATTAGATGTGACCACCAAAGTGAAAACATGTTGTGTGTACATTAACAGGAAGTAAAAAACAAAAGATGTGGGTAATAACGTTGTCTTTTGAGTTAATTGGATAAATTAGTGATGGATGACTAAAATCTTTGCTCTTTTCACTTGTCGGACTTCTAACAGTTGTCTAGCAGACTTGACCTTTTCCCAAATCTGTAAACAAAATTGGGAGTTTAAAAAGTTAGTAATACGGATCAAAGCGATACCCACATAGACAAGTTTTTTAAATGTTAGATTTATTTTAGATTTAAAAAATTTGCCTGTTCACATCTGGATGTATTGACCCTCTTACTAAATCACATAGTCCAGCGTGCACACACATATTCACAAACTTTCCCATTTCCCCTTTTTGGAACAAGCCCCTGCTTCCATTTGGGGAAGTTAAAGAGTTCTTGTTTAAAACTTTTAACATCTTGTACAGCAGCCAGCCTTTGTTGTGCCTGCCCACTTCCGTGTGTGTGTGTGTGTGTGTGTGTGTGTGTGTGTGTGTGTGTGTGTGTGTGTGTGTGTTAAGGGTGGGTGCGAGGGTGTGTCCATCACCATCTCCACAGCCACAACCAGGTGTAAAAACCCTCCGAACCAAAAACATGAAAGAGTTTTATTTCCATCAAAGCGGGCAGGCAGGCAGGCTAATACTTTTACAGGCCACTGACAAGAAGTGTGTTTTTCTGTTCAACCAATAGGCCTCTGTGTGTGTATATTTGTCTTCATGTGTGTATGTTTCTGTGTATGCATGTGCAGATGGCAGACGGTCTCTGTTTGTGTATGTATGTGTTTTCCCTATGTCTCCTGAGCTGAGTCTTGGCAGTGTCTGCATGTGTTATTAGTTTGATTTTTTGGGGGGGGATATTAATAATAACAGTTAAACGGTTTCCATATGTGAGGTCTGGTTGCCAGGCTAGTGCTATCCTCATCATGTGCTGGCCTCTCACAGTCTAGCCTCTCAGGAGTTACTCTTGTTGGGCAGGAGAAGCAGTTTAAACTCTGGAGGTCACCCAGTTAAGACCTACCACCTAAGAGGCCTTGTCTTCCCATAAGCATAACCAAACTACTTAACTGTCCTACCTTATACGAGATGAGGGCTGAATATTACAAGGTACGCTGTGTGTTTATGTGAGTGTGTGTGTTTTCCGCTGTGGGCTGGGTCTGTCTGGAGTGAGACCTTCCTCTCTTGCCAAACGAGCTGTGTTGAAAACCGCAGGGAAACTGCATGTGTATATAATGTATGACGTGTATTTGTGTGTGCGTGTGGAAGGAAACTGCTGTAGAGCTATTTGCCATCAATTAGCCGCCTGGACTGAGATGAGGCCTGCAGTAGAGAGGGAGCTGCTTTTATAATCTCAGGAAGGGAGTTCCTCTCTCTTTCTGTCTTCGCTCACCTCATCATTATCTTTAATTGTCTATCTCTTTATGCCCTTTTCCCTTCACTTAACAGAGAAAAGCTGACAGCATCTCTTTAGGAAGATAGATATATATATATCTCCCTGTGTATGTGTTTAAGATATGTGTACGATGATGAATTGTGTAATGATATAAAGCAGTACTGGGTATTCAGTCAGCTCCTTTTTATGGCTGCACGTATACCCCTGTGAATCAATAGAAACATTAGATGAGTATAGGGTCATAGTTGAATGGGAGAGGTTTTCTCATTTCACAAAACAGTTTTGAACTGAAGAGAACCATCTGGAAAACGGCAGGGTCCCCGGAGTTTAGAACAGGTCCCTTTTGTGAAAAATAGGATGTGAAAAAAGAATCTAAAATCAGCAAGGGTTTTCAAACATTACAGCATATTTTGAAGTTCTTTTGGAGTTTGTGAGTTTTTATTGCGTTGGCTCTTGAATGCGGTCTTTCCTCTCTTTAATGGTCAGTCTGCGCCCAGAGAAGCTTGCTTCAGCCGTTTTAAAACCTCAGCTCTTGAACGGTGCCTTTATATTGCGGAAACATTACATTAAATAGCTGAACGGGATCGCGGCTGGCTTGTGTTGCTGTAGGTGTCCCAGATAGTTCCAGCTCGGCGGCGGCCTAAACTGATTGAGGTATTCAGCGTCGTTTAAGCTCAGTTATATTGGTGGACAACTGGTTTGAAGTAGATGTTGCTATGAGCGAAAACAAATGGCAGGAAAGCTGGTGAAGGGAGGCCGGAAAGACCTGATTAATACCAGAAAAAGAGTTTGTGAGGAAGAGTCAGGGGTGAAGTCTTGGCAGAGCATAGTTTATTTGTAACCCACCGTGAAATTGAGTGGCTTTAGCAGGCTTTGGTTCGGGCTGCCCCTTGCCCCTGTATGTTTACCCCTTAAACCCCTGATTTGCACTAAATATATGTACCAATCTGTTCCCTGACACATTTGACCAATAATAGGGAAGTTGCACTAACTTCTTTTAGTTGATACATTTTTTGCATTTTTGACAAATGACATTTTACAATAATGTAATTATTAAGACCATTGTTCCCTTATTGCTAATCAATTATTTTTGTTTTCCAATTATAATAGCCCTGACATATTCAAAAGAATGTCAGTCTTGGCAGCAAATGCAGATTATTATTACCATCACAAGATTATGCAAGTAGATCAAATAAACAGTAATTAAAACAGAGGTGAAAATACAGCTGTTGCTGTAATTAAAATGTACAAAAATCGTAAGAGAATCCCGTTCTTTGGGTTTATTAATCATGACCAACATTCTGTTTCAAAATCTCCACTGAGCCCCCCAAGATAGTTTCTAAAACTGCTTTTAAACTCATTATATAGACAATATTTTGGTTCATACTTTGTCTTTCCAAATTTGGTCATTCTATAGCTATTGCTTTCTCTTCCGTCTTCCTCTTTGTAATAAAATTGTCCGGGATTGACAACTTCAGCCAGCAAGGGATTTTCAGTTTTGTTATCTGGCAGGCCATGTTAGGAACCTCCTTCTAAAAACTTTAACTAGATAGCAACTTACGTTTTTGCCCAAACACAATCCTACAAATGTCCTATTAAAAATTAAATTTAACGTCTGATGGAAAACATGAGCTTTAGTGAAATCCACTCTTTGGTTGCTCTGTTAACAACTACAATGAGCTATGAGTTAAACTTCTAGTAGTTATTTTCATTGTTAAAATCTTAAATATTCATGAGTTCATCCTAAACCAGGTATCCCAGACACACAGCTGCCGTCACGGCAGTGGGTCTCTGTCTGACAGTCCAGGGAAGCCGAAGGTCCTTTCATGAGCCCAACAGCTGCATTCACAAGGCTTGGTTTCCTTTGGCCTGTGCAATCTATTTTAGGCCTCCACCTAAGTCATATCTGCTCTCAGAATTGACTGTGGCCAATAAGGGTATGGGTAACATTACTCTTGAGAGGAGAGGGGGCAGGGCACAAGAAAGAGTACTTGGAGAAATGCCAACCAAACTTTATACATATGGAGAGGCCGTGTGAAGGCAAAAGACAGATCGGGTGATATAGACAGAGAGAAAGAAAGTAGGAGTGATCTGGGAAAGCAATCTGTTTTTTGTGGTGAGTGACAGTGATGCATTTGTTACGTGAGATTCCACCGCGGCTGTAACCAAGCCTTCACTCACATATGCCCCAAAGTCATATAGCAATCCCACTAACTGTCACCTCTCCAGTAATTCCACTATGTGTGTGGGTGTAAATACTGGGCCAGCTTCTGAATACAGGTGAGCTGGTGGTACAGTATCATCAGTATCATCATCCTTTCAACAAATTTACATGCTTTGTAGATTGTGTTACATCTGTTCAGTCTTGTTTCATCATCTTCTCTGATCATGATTCACTCTGAGCAGCAATAGAAAGAGAAGGAATCAAAGATAAGAGAGATTTAGAGGTGGGAAAGCTTGCAGAGAGTAGAAAAGACCAAGCCAGGAGGAGGGAGTAAATTAAAGTAGGAAAAGGGTTTATTTGGCATTTTGGAGGTGTTTTTTTTTGTTTTTTTGAGGAAGCGCAGTGCAAATGGATATAAGGGATCACAGGGGGGAGACCCAAGAGGACGCAGCATCGACGCAGCTTTAGCTTGGCTTTCAGCTTCAATGACAGCACCCCAGAAAGAAAATAGAGAGAGAGGGGAGTAAAAGTGTGGAAAAAAAAGAAGATCGGCCACTCCTTTCTGAATCTGGTCTCTCTCACTGATCCAAAAATCAGAGAGCGTTCAGGCCTGTAGAAAAGCAGCTGGGTGTGACAAGCTCTTTTCTACGTCTTCAGTCTGTATCTATACCCCTCTCGTCATCTCTCGCTCTCTCCCTGTGAAGAAAAAGGGTTTTAGGTATGGAGGATCGGTGTATCTCTTGCCTCTCTTCCCAGGCTGCTGAGCTAGTAAGGTGTAGAGAGGATACTTGTTTGGTGCTGAGGATATCTGGTGCGTCTGGTGCTGCTGAAATATCTGAATCACTTACTTCGTCTGGCCTGGTTCAGCTGTGTGTCGCGGACAGATGCAACAATACTTGTGCGCCTTTCCTTTTTTTTTGTACTATCCACTTCTTGGTTAAGAGCAAAGAAATATGATACCACCTGCCTCCCCCTTGCCCTTACAAACTCCATTCTCCTCCTCCTCTTCCTCCTCCTCCTCCTTCTCCCTCAAGGACAGCCCACTGTCTGCCCCTGGGGCTGTTTATCTACAGGGGGAGATGAGGAGGTGAGGGTAGGAGGAGGAACAGTTTGTTTCGTTTCGGCCGTCAACAATGGACCTCAGTCTGTGGTGACGGACTACTCAAACATATGGTACCCACCTGTCTCTCTCTCTCTCTCTCTCTGCTTCCTCTGCTCCTTTTCTACGTCTCTCTGTTTAGATTTCTTTGCTTATTCCTGCGTTCCCTCTGCCTGTCTCACCCAAACACACTGGGCGGATTAGACACACAGACCTGTTTGCTTTAGCAATCTGAGCCAGGCACAGGCACAGGCACACACACATACACACACTTATACACACTTTCACATAGAGTATGGACATGTGCATGTCCACCCACACTCACATCATCATACACACGTAGCAAAATTTAATTTCCATCTTTTCTTCTAATGGATCCTCTGACTGCCTCGCTTTCAGAAACATAGTTGTCAGCCATTTTTAGAAATCCTGTTAAGGTGAGAAAGTAGCCCTTATCTTGTGTGTGTGTGTGTGTGTGTGTGTGTGTGTGTGTGTGTGTGTGCGTGTGCGTGTACGTGTGTGTGTGTGTGTGTGTGTGTGCGTGCGTGCGTGCGTGCGTGTACGTGTGTGCGCATACATGTGTGTGGGTACGTGTGTGACCCTGCTGAATTAAAAAATGTACTGTTATTAAAGGCTGTGTCAGAGGCGATGATTTACAGAGGGGAGCGATGACAAGTCAGAAGAACTCACACGCCGAACTGACACATACACACAAACACACACACACTCACACACACACACACAGTGCTCTCAGGCCTCCAAGCTGAGCAGTGACCTCCTCACCCCTCCTTCCCCTTCCTCCTCCTCCTCTCTCCCTCTCTCCCTCTAATAAAACCTGTCTGACACCACTGATGTGTGCACGTGTGTGTGCGTGTTTGGTGTGTGTGTGTGTGTGTGTGTGTGTGCTCCGCGGCAGCACAAAGACTCTGTTGTTGGGCCTCCCTCTTAGGCCTCTCTCATATTTTCTTTAAAGGTGCAGTGCGCCCCCAAGAATGCCACAGGGGGAGCGGGGTGTTGGGGTTGGGGGAGTCTAGGAGGAGCTGGTGTGTGGATGAAGAGGGTCGGAGAGGGAGGGGGGTAGGGGGGGGGGGCCGTGCTTTACAATGCTACAACTCACCCAGGTCACAGAGAGAAAAAGGCAAAGAGTGATTGTGAAGAGGAGAAACGAACGAGAAGGGTCAGAGCAGAGGAGTGCTCCTTGACATCGTCAATATGAGAGTGTTTGTGTGTTTGTGTGTGTGTGTGTGTGTGTGTGTGTGTGTGTGTGTGTGTGTGTGTGTGTGCATGTGTGTCTGCACCAAACCTGTTGTCCTCTTTTTAACTTCATATATTCAAAGTTCAAGGTGCAATTCAAACACCTGTGTAATCTGTAGTTACATATATGTAAATGTAATGTAATATTAAAAAGCTATGCACAAAAAAGATGCCCAGATATAAGAAAAGTCTTTGTTGAAGATGAAAATATTTCCTTAGCTGAGTCCATTATTTTCTATATTGTAACTCTTCATAGTGTATTATCCCTCATATACTATTGCCGTTACCGAAGGAAAAAAGAAAACCACTTGTTTGTATCCGGTTCATGTTAGTCTGACCACTGGTATTGTAAAGTAATATAGAAGCACTGTTGCTATGGTTACCTGCATTTTCCTATTCCTTGCGCACTGATACTCAGAACAGTGAGTAAACTTTTGTGTTTAAGCTGCCCTTCGCTTGGGCTATAACTCTATATTACCACATAATGACTTTTATTGGAATCATTTGAGGATCACATCACGTCATACTTTTTCAAAATAATGTAGTTCAGTTAATTATAGGTATACAGTGAGAGAGCTTTTTGTGATATTTGGTGTGACCAGTGGGACACATTAAATGCATTAGAAAAACATATAGTAATGTTTCTATTCTATGTTTCTATAGATGTCAACCAATAATAAAAACAAATCCTGTAGTAATGTATAAAACTACACTTAAAAATATAATTTTCAAAATATCTAATTTCAACAGTTTTGTCTATTGGAATAAAGCGGGATCTAAATCCACAATGCAGACTTAGATTAAATATCTAGATAACCACATTCTTTGTTGTTAGTTCTTGTCTGTCACATTCACCCACAGCCATGAATTCAGCCATAGGAGAGGAGACAGGCATCACCTCTGCTTGGTTGTAGCGTTTATGAAAGCCATAAATGGCTCTTTAATATAGTGGTAATCAGGGTGGTAATTTGGGTGGAATTGTCCCTTATTGTTGCCAGACATGCCTCCCCAACTCCTGCCAACACACACGCATACGCACACACACAGACAAACACACACACTCACTCTTGGGCAGACAGGGTGTTCAAGGAGTAATTCACACCACATGCCAACAAACTGGGCGGTTGTGTTTTTTTTGGGTCTCTATGTGTGTGTGTGTGTATGTCTGTGCCTGCTTTAATGCTGAGGTCAAACCAGTAAATGGGAGGGGGTTCCCAAGATGTGTGTGTGTGTGTGTGTGTGTGTACGTGTGTGTGTGTGTGTGTGTGTGTGTGTTTGTGTGTGTGTTTTAATTGCGGTCTCAGCAAAAGTAGCAAGTGTGCTCGATACAGATGGTTTTCATCACTTTGACTGCACAGCGGGCTTCTCTCTCTTTCTGTCCCCCTCTAATCTCTCCTCTCTGTTTTTGTAATTAAACGTTACTTAATGTACCAAGCTTCTAATTTGACAATTCATTAAATAAGTGACAATATACTATAAGTGTGTTCCGTGCTGTTTCATGTCGTTACAGTTTTCTGTGGTTGTGAAATGATGCCGTAGAACAGATTTTTGATGGGTGATTGAGTAAGAACTTCTATGTTAAAGAGCATCTGTCATTCTGGCCGTTAATTTGCGGTGTGTGCACAAACACACACACACATACACACACACACACACACACACACACGCATAGACTTTCATGAATCAATATTTACTAAGGAACCTTTCCCCTTTGAGTCAGAGGAAGCAAATGTGCATCCTGCTGTCTCCCCTCTCTCGCCCTCTGTCACGAGGTTGTGCCTGTTTGTGTGTGTGTGTGTGTGTGTGTGTGTGTGTGTGTGTGTGCTTACAGTAAGTTCTAGGCGACATTTGTGTTTTGAGATGGGTGTTTTCTTGTTTTGTTTTATCAAAAGTTCAGACATTCCAACAAAAATTTCTCTGGGACTGATTTGTCTTAATGATAGAGAGCTTGAGCTTTCAATGCTACAACAAGCAGAGAGAAATGTAATGACACAATGAAAGACGGGGGTGTGAAGGAAGGTAGTGGATGAAAAAAAGGAGATATGAGAGGCAGTGGGAGGGATGGCTGAGGTCGCTGTGTCGAAAGGATGAATCTGCAACACTCAAGGGCAGAGTGAAGGAATGGAGACAGAGAGCCAGAGAGCGATGTCACTGGTTTGAATGGACAGCACTGCAGGGCAAAAAGGGGAGACATGGGAAGAGGGGGGAATGAAGAGGTGGGTGGTGGTTAGTCACAGCTCTTTAGGGCACATCAGGGCAAACGGATCCTTACATCACTGTGACACACACAAACACAGTGCAACTGACACACACAAAGATATGCTGACACACTTCTGCCTCAGAGGATGTGGAAAAAACACTTTGCACCTTCTTCTGAAAAAAGAGGAGAAGGAAAGGGGTGTGGAAGAGAGAGATGGTAGGGCAGAGAAACAAAGAATGGAAAGGAGGAGATGGCCAGAGTTTGGAGTTAAAGAAGGTTTTGAATAAGTTGGGAGGAATACAGTCAAGGAGACTGTATTTGACACACAAACCCAGATACTCGAGCATGGTGTATGAAGGCCAGGTGGACGTCTCATGTTGAGGAAATCTGACCTGACAGCTTGGCAAAGGGAGAGGGTGCAAAGAGTGGCCAGCAGGAGAGTTTGTGTGCTTCTCTTTTTTCTAAATAAAAAAAAAAATCTTTTGAATTGTATGGTTATGTGTTGTTTGAAACTGAATTTACAGACGTGAATTTGTTTAAACTGTTGAAAGTAAAAAAGATGTATTACATTTTAAGAGTTTAAGAGTGTACCACAGTATGACCATGTGTGCATGATGAACATCTCTATTTGTCTCTCATAGGCGCTCCAGGCAGCCAGGCAGTTCCTCCTCCAGCAGGCCTCTGGACTCAACTCCCCTGGCAGCAATGAGGTCAAACAGAGCCCTGTGCAGGTCAGAGCACACACACACACACACACACACACACACACACACACACACACGCACGCACACAACCCAAGTGTTGCTTTGTCAGAATTTGTATAATATTAAGCCCTTGGCTGCTGCAGCTTTGCATTCACCAACTTCACGTCAACTACACAGTAGGATATAGGCACATACTTCTCTCTCTCTCTCTCTCTTTCTCTCTCTCTCTCGTTCTGTCTGTGTCTCTTTCTTTGAGGACTGCATGTGTGTGTGTGTGTATGTGTGTGTGTGTGTGTGTGTGTGTGTGTGTGTGTCTGTGTGTGTGTGTGTGTGTGTGTGTGTGAATGAAGTCTTTGTAGTGATTGGGTAGTGAGTTGTTTTCAGAGTTGAATTCCTCAGTCAGCAGAGTGAGTGGGGTTAGCTGGAGTGCAGGATCCTCACTGAAAGACACTTGAGGAGGAGACACACACGCACACGTACACATGCACACACAAAGACAGTACACACACACACACACATCATTACTATCTGTGTAGGTTGATGAATATCACACATGCCATTACTTCTGGCAGTTATTTGCATTTACGTGCTGTGCAGAGAACATGTAGAAGTGTGATTTGTGGCCATGTCTCATATCAATAAAGTGGGGCCATGGGTCTACTAGAGCAGCAAGTAGTCTGGCTATTGCCCTGCTCTTCTCGTTAATGTGCCACATGATAAACAGACAGCTGGATCATCACAATATGGGGAATAAAGAAAGACATAGAAGGGAGAGACGGACAGATGTGAGTCAGAAGCAAGGATAAGGTCAGATTATATTTCCAGTTTGCAGACAATAAGGTGCGTGTGGGAAAAATAGGACTAACTTTTCACATTAAAAGGTGATAATACATTGTCCGGTCTAGATAAAGACACTTATTTTTAGAGAGTAAGTGAGTAATCATAAGATAAGAGCTTCATGGAAGTATTTTCATTTGGTGTTGGCTCATGTTTTTCCAGGAAGACTCCTCTGGTGCAAAGAGACTACCCTTCATATGTCCAGCAGCAGGAAGGGGGGTTTATTTGAAATAAACAGAGGAAGAGCTTGGTGTTGAATATGAACAGCAGTAGCCATCATGACAGAGCAGAAAAAGAAAAAGACAGTTACCTAGAACTCATCATCAACTGAAAGACCAAAGTAAAATCATTTGCAGTGTCTGCCACACAGTTTAATTGCCAAATGACCCCTGGAAAGTGCAAAAATGCCACAGAATTAATGAGGATGTGAATATGTCAGAAATGAAAGAACATTTTTTTGCAGATCACACTTTAATCAAAACTTACTTTTATATCAGAATTACTTTATTTACCTTGGATAGCAACTGACAATTGTATAAATTACATGTTGACTCTTAAGGGCTATGAGAATAACATAGATACGGTTTTATATCAGATCTGTTTTGTTAAAATATTCCAAAGATTAGAATTGCATTTAACACAAACTGGGGCACTGTGGCCTAAATTGACATTAATATATGTGCCATCCACAGTAGTTCAACCATTTCCCTAAAGTGGGGTCTCCTCTGGCTCTGGCTTGCACTCCTATAATCTTATCAGACCGACACACGTGGTTTAAATCGTCATTTGCGGGCGATTCAAATAGGTCAGTGTGTGTCCTCGGTCAAACGGATATCGAACACCGCTCTGCTTCGGCGTAGAATGAGATTTTAATTAATACTTGCTCATGTTTAAACTCTGGCTCATCTTAAAAATAACTAAAGAGATGGAAAACGAGCACGTAGAGTGACCTGAAAGTGAACATGTAACATACATCTATTTGTTTAGCAATGAAGTGTAGTACTGTTGTGTCTCTGTGAACACTGACAACAGATTAACCTGTGACAGTATTCTCACATGGATGGGGTCAAGCACAGGTGCTTTGTACATGAATTACCTTCTCTCTCTCTCTCTCTGTCTTGAACACACACTCTTTCTCACACACTCTCTCTCTCACACACACAAACTTACACATGCACGCACACACACACACACACACACGCACATACACACACACACACACATACACACACACACACACACTACCCCTCCTCTTCTCACTCCATATCTGTCATGTTTGGTGTTGCCTTGCCTGGCTAGCCTCTCTGGATTCTCCAGGGCATCCACACTACATCTCTGTTGTCTGAGCTGTCAGCTCGCACGGCCCCACATACCCGGCAATACACTCACACACACTTTTGGATTTACTTGTGTGTGTGTGTGTGTGTCTGTGTTTACTTGGATCCTCACAGTCAGAAACACAGACACAAACAACAAAGCACAACACATTGTTTGTGTGCAGCAGCAGTAAAGTTGTTTAATAGAACTCACAACAAACCTGACTACCAAGGTGGTGCACAGAAACATCTTGATTACTGTAATTTCCAGCTTTATGATTATTTTCAAATTGAAGCAACTTCCCTTAGTTGCTGTAATTGAAGCAATCATCCATCGGCCACAGAGAGGGTGAGTGAGCGATGGAGTAAGAGGAGCCAGACATTTAATCTGGTCCTTTCTAAAGGTAGCAGAAAGAAACTGTACAGTGACACATCAGGCCAAAATGGCCGTCCTCAGGTTGGTTCCTGCTGGGCTGCTCTCACACATGCAAATGAGCCTCAGCCAATAATGAGATCTTTAGGAGCTCGATAATTAGATTTTTCCCTTCTCTCTGAGGGAGAACGACAGAGGCCGACAGGGAGAGAGGGAAGACTTCTATTTGTATCTTGACTTCTCTGGAGAAACCTTGGTCTGCACTTACAATCCCCCCCGCCCCCATTCCTTTCCCCATCCCCATCATATTTCTCTTCTTTATTTATAATAGAGGGGAGGATCTGTGCTGAGAGCAAAATAAACTCTGAGATTATATCTGCTTTTTGATTGGTTGTTCAGAGATGGTCTCTGTGTTTGGCTGGCTGTGTGAGATGGTATCAATCCACTTTGTGCGTGCGCGTGTGTCACTGTCATGTGCCACATTCAGGAGAAACTCAACAATAGCTCAAGTCTCTAGACAGGCAATTGCAGGAACAATTTAGTGTGTGCAACAACATTATTTTGAGTTTTAATTAGAGGTTAGAAACAAATTTCACGCAGCACAGATATAAATAATACTTTATAATAATAATAATTTGGTGGATGATAATAACCATTTGAATGGATATGTTACTAAGACTGTTATGCTTATGGTCTTGTCAGTCTGTCACACACT
Organism: Cyclopterus lumpus; assembly: GCF_009769545.1. Classification (NCBI taxonomy): domain Eukaryota; kingdom Metazoa; phylum Chordata; class Actinopteri; order Perciformes; family Cyclopteridae; genus Cyclopterus; species Cyclopterus lumpus. Next base: position 11,282,109 of record NC_046970.1, on the reverse strand, counting down.
ATTCGACAATAGTTTAAGAATAAACTAACTTGATTTTTAAGATTGTTTACTCAAGACACAGCTATTGCAAAACAAATTGGGGATTGTTAATAAAAAGTTGAAACAAATCAATAGTAGTAACTCTATGTCCTTCATTCAGCAGTCTTTTCTGAGTAAAAAAGGCCTTTCATTTGTGAAATATTACATTAAGGGATATCCGTGCCCTCTGCAGTATTTGGATAATTTCTCTCTTTAGCTGTGTGTTTGTCGTATGTATTGGAAATAGTTAACCACAGTTACCGTAATTGGTCGAGGCACGCGTGCGACCAAGTGAATTGGTTGACACACAGTTGGCAGACAGAGTGCCAATTGGCGGATTACCCAGCATGATGCATAGCATGCCTCCATGACCTGCCACACGTTCTCTACAATGGGCACATTTGGCACACGCTCATGCACTGGGTGGGCACAAGCAGACACATATACACCCACTTGGCAGACACAGCCTGGCACACTTAACACACTGCCACTTGGCATACACACATAGAGATTAACACACGTGCTTGGCCGCGGCCCATACCTATGTAATTGAATAGCGTGGTGTCCTGTTTTCATGTATTATTGAGGAGCTCGTTTAATTAGAAAAAAAAATGAAAAGACTCATTAGAGATATGTTAATTAGCTTGCCTCTCTGCTCTCTGGAGAGGGCTGGCATCAGCACAGTGGAATGGAGGAAGAGAGGGAGTCACGTTGGAAAGACGGGAGGAAGAAACTGAGTCATGACGTTTATTTCAATGAAAATACTTCAATCAATATTACAACCCTAATTCACCAGTTTTCTATATATATATATATATATATATATATATATATATATATATATATATATATATATATATATATATATATACTGTATGCTGCTAAATAGACTCTTGCCTTGCCTAGCTGCCTTATTTGAACCACTACATTTGAAATTGAAAAAACACTGAACATAAGGATTCTGAGGCAGGGTTCAAAGTCTTTTAACTAATCAACAAAAGTATGTGGAAAGATGAGTGTTTAGCCCCCCAGAGTCTGCGGTACTGAAGCGTTCCTTCTCTCCTTCTCTTTTATTTCCTTTCAAAGTGTTTTTCCCAAAGCACTCCTTTTGTCCACTCAATGAAAGTGCTTAGTTGGCAGTTTCTTCTATTTGATGTGGAGGGAATTGGGGCTGCATGTGCATGCGCATGTGTGTGTTGGAGGGTAGTATGGGGTCCTGACAGTTTGTGAAGGGTGTACGGGAAGAGGTTGAGCAGCCAGTGGAATGGGTTTGGCTCTGGGCAGAGGGGTGAACAGACAGAGAGGAAGGATGGAGAGGAGAGGTTTCGGTCTGGCCACTGAAGTGTGAAACTCTTATTTTGTGATTTGAAACATGAGTGAAATCAGTAATGAAATATGGTCGATAACGGCCTCTCACACTTCCCAATGTGTGTGTGTGTGTGTGTGCGCATGTGTGTGTGCGCATGTGTGTGTGCGCATGTGTGTGTGTTTCTGAAATGTGTTGTCATTTTTATTCTGAACCACTGGGGCGTTAGATGGAGGGAGGCGGCAGACAAGGGGAGAGAGGGTGGATTTTCCACTTGAACTTGCTGGTCTTTCACTGTCCTCACTGAAGTTTTTTTCATTTGTCTGGCCCTGTCAGGGAGAGCTGACTGTTATGTGCGTTAAAATGCATTGTGTATGTGTATGAGTATGTGTGCCTATGTGAGCATAGAACAAGGCCCAGCTCAGGCTAGTTGAGATCCCAACTCCCTACTCAGCAGCCTGCGTTCCTCTGTGGGCTCAGGTCCGTCTGCCCCCTCACACTATCATTTCATCTATTCATCCATCCTTGCATGCATGCATCCACACTACCATCCATACTCATTTTCTCCAATTCAGTTTGGTCTTGGAAACCTATCAAAAGACACACTTGTCTACCTGTATTTGTTAAATCAGCCAGATATACTGTTATGATAATTTTATGATATTTCAAATATTATTAGTATAAAACGACCCTCTCGTTAAAAGTCTATGCCTAATGTGGAGCGTGAAACAAATTGGAAAACAATGTAATAAATTGCAAATCACCACATGTTTATTGAACATATGATATGCTATCCGCTACATGAAGCTTTTATGCAAAATAACGTACACCTCCCCAAATAGCTAATACAAACACTGCAGCCTGTTATTATATTAGTGGCATACAACACATGCTTGCACTTGTGGCTAGCACAACAATACATGTGATGTGAAGGCAATTAGTAATAGGTATAAACATACACACAAAGATTTTATAAAACTCAAACTTCCTTTGACACATTGAGATTTCGTTTGTAGATACAGACTGACTTATGAAGCAAAAAATTGGCAGTAAGATCCCTGTATCATCCCCAAACCCCACCTGGCTTCGCTCATCAGTTCCCTCCAGAGTAATGTGGCCCCTCGTCCCACTGCAGATTAGCTGGAGGAGGGGTACTCACCACACACAATGGGGCCCTTTTACTTCCAGTGGAAGCCTGGCCCTCAGCTCCAAACAACGCTCTCAGCACAGTGGGCACTCCTTCTATTTCTCTTTTTCACTCAAATGCTATTCTCCTTCAGTCCTCTGCTTCTCTCTTTCTACACCCCTTGCTCTATCCCCCTCCCACCCCATGCTCTCCCCTCATTTCTTGGCACGATGAGCACAGACAGGCTGTTTACCTGCAGGGAAAGAGGGTATAAGTGATAGTGGTGAATAAACAACCAAAAAAGAGGGAAGTTCACTACACACCATTAAAGCAACACCAAGACACAGCACAGTGATGACTGTATTTTAAATGGGAGGCTCTCATTTACCCCCACAGCCTGCAGGCAGCTATGGAGGCAGAAGAGAAGAGGGCCATGCAGTTGCTGTGTGCATGAATATGCACAGATTTCAAAATGTTCTCAAATTTCTCAAAACTTGTTCCACTGTCCAACCAGAAGAAGGGAAATTTGTGGCAATAGTGATATCCAAGAAGGATTTAAATATTTCTAAAGAAGGATGCCAGAAAATAAATTGTTATAGCAGGTTATTATGGAGTGAAGACTGGAATACAGAGGCACAGGTTATGTGCATGGAGGTGTGTGTGTGTGTGTGTGTGTGTGTGTGTGTGTGTGTGTGTGTGCGCGCGTGAGTGTGTGTGTGTGTGCGTGTGTGTGGGTGTGTGTGCGTGCGTGTGTGTGTGTGTGTTTTTGACAGGAAGAGAGGCAGCGTCCCTTAGAGGGTGAGGTGGTAATACTCAGTGACAAGGATACACAGTACTGGGGTTTGCTCCAACCAGGAGAGGAGGAGGAGAAGGAGGAGGGGTGGAGGAGGTCTGTGTCAACCTCTCTCTCCTCCTCCTGCTTTCTCCTCTGTCATTTTTTCAATTATCCCTCTCCCCTGCGTGTCCCCATAGACCCAGAGGCAGGGCCCGCATCATTTAGACTGAGAGCCTGTTTAGATTCTGATTATAGCCTCCTTTCACCACGCCGTCTCTCTCTTTCTCACACACACACAAACACACACACACACACACACACACACACACACTGACTGGCTGTACATTTTTGAGCCAGCATAAATGAGGTGAATGACTATTGCAGTAAATGTACCTGTTGAGGACACACTGGATGTTGCACTTTTAGTCTTCCTTTCTCTGTGTCATCTTTTTTATTTTAAATGTGATGATTTGGAGTGCGCACGCATACATTAAGTGACGCTATGTTTTTTCTAAATTAGAAAAAAGGAGAAGGTGTGAAATCTAAAGTTTGCTCCTAAATTAGAGAAGATTCAATCGTAAAACCAGCCTGACTCTATATAAACATGGTGCTGAGCCACACTGGACTTATTCCCCCAGTTGCATGCTGGTTTAATATCAAATAGTCTAGTCCTGAGGTTTCATCTGAAATGGAAAATGGGGCTTTCCTCCTCATTAGAATGAAAAGTCATCAAGGGAGGAGAGGAGAGAGGGATGGAGGCTCATTGAAATGCAAGTTACATCCCCCTTCTTTCTCTGTCTTTGCTCCTCTGGGACGCCATGCCTTTCTCCTCCTTCTCCTTCCCATCTTCAGGGCACTCCCTCGCTCCCTCTCTTCCTTTGTTAATCAGTTAAACTCCCTCTTCAAACAACCCCTCTAATTACGCTTCCACTCACTGTAAACGACAAGGCTGTCTCTTGCTCCCCCTCTCCTCCCTCCTTCCCTGCCTACCCCCAGCTCCCTCTTTCCAAGACACGGGTTGACCTCTGTCAGCCACTGACCCCTCAGCAATGTGTGTCTGTGTGTGTGTGTGTGTCTGTCTGTGTGTGTGTGTGTGTGTGTGTGCGTGCGTGTGTGTGCGCGTACTGTACTTTATGACTAATTCTTGCATTTTAACTATAGGGGTGATGTCTTAGGTTTTAAAATCCTAATGGTATTGGTGGTCCAACTTTCACAATTAACAAACACGTACTGTACAGGATTGTGCAATTGTTCACCTGCATGTGTGTGTGTCTTTACTGTTGCAACCATCTCAGGCTCTGTCAAATCTGCAGGGTAGTTGTGTTTTCTCTACATCTCTCCATTTTTCAATCTTTAGTTCCTTTCTTCCTTTGCCTCCTGTCCTTTCTTCCACTGAGTGTGGATGGTATCCTTCCTTCTCCCCTCTCTCTGCTCACTCCTCCATTCACTCCCCCCACCCCCAAACTTCATCTCTTTCCCAATAATCTACCACGCATCTCTCTCTTTTAAATTAACATGCAACATGAAAAAAATGGGCCGACAGCGGGAAAAAAATTAAATGCATTTAATAAATGGCTGACTTCAAATCGCCCGGCTTTCCAGACTGTCCCTATTCACAGTCCAATGAAAGGGGAGAAATCATTCACCGGGAGAGACAAAGCCGAATGAAAATATAATTCCGCATTGTGAAGCGCTTTTGTCCTGGCCCGTCAAATCGCTAATGGCAAGGCTTTTGTTTTGTGGCGGCGCTCTCAGGCTGGCGGTGTCGTATGGCGGTGGCAACGCGTGCCCCATAATCACCACGCTTTGTGATATTAGATTATAGGGGCAATTAATGGCATCAAACCTTAACTACTCAGCATTCAGCCTGCCACACACACATTCAGCCCTTAAACACATGCTCACTCGCACACACAGGCACACACACATGCATGACAGTATATCAGCCCTTCCACACATCGACGCGCATTTGGTTCTGGCGTCAGAGCGTCAGCCAACACACAGAAAGGTGCTATAACTCCAGTAATTATTATGCCTGTGACTTGAAAATGTCAATGGCGGTGTGTATAAAATAGAATGTATGAGTTGTCAAGGAGGAAGAATGGGATGCACAAGAGCAATTAATTACAGCTTTTCATTTGGCAGCTTAGACTGACAGGGCCCGGCAAGCTGGCATGACGCCAAGCGGCACCCATCACCACCCCCACCTTAACTCACTACACCCCACCACCCCATCCTCTCTGCCTGTTCCTTTACCAACTGCCACGGCATCACCCTTCCTCTGCCTCACCCCACTCTGACTCTTTTCTTCATCTCCCTCAGCTCAAAGATAAACACACACACTCTTGTGCTTCAGCTCATTCATATATACCTTATTGTCTATCCCCTCACCGTTACATGTGGCTGGGAGTGTGTTTAGTTGGGAAGCCTGCTTTGATGAAGGCAGAGTGTCCGTCCACTGACAGACACAGAGAGAAAGAGAGACGGAAGGCAGGGGGAGGGGGAGGGGGACAGAGGCCAGGTGGGAAAGAGGGTGTTAGTATTTATGGCCAATCTTGTTTACAAAGTCAAATCAGCTTTACATATTTAATTTACCAGTGACAGCTCGTCTCTTCTCTTGCTCACTCCAGCAGCCATCCCCTCAACAGGCAGGATTATTATTATTGTATTGAGAAGGCAGGATAGTTTATTGATTTGTAGGCAGGGAGGGAAGACAGACTCAGAGTCAGTCTCACTCCCTTTCTCGCCCTAAATATCTCTCTGTGTGTCTGAACTTCTGTGTCTCTTTAATTTCCCGTATTGTTTATTCAAACACAGTTAATAAATACAGAAGCACTTTGTCAGCTGGATTTTTTGTGTGGATTTTCATTCATACGGTCTTTATTTATGCATTCATGTGAGTGTCTCAGTTTTGGATTTATGTGGTTAGTTTGTCATCAGCTTTGCATCTCTGTGTACAATGCATGTGCATTAAGAGTGTTTGCACAACACATGTGCAAGATCCTCCACGTTTCTCTATACTCACACTGCCTCTTTTTCTCTCTCTCTTCCTGTGTCGCTCTGTCTTTGCCTGCCTGCAGCTCTATCTGATGAGATAGACATCTCATCAGATAGCCACTTTGTTGTTCCTTTCTTCTTATCCAGCCTTGACTGTGTGGAAAGAGAATCGGAGGCCATCCTAATCATGTATTTATAAAAGCAGATAAGATTTTATATTTTATTGGAAGATTGCATAGCTGTCCTTTTATCTCCCTGTTGTCACAGAAATTGCCAGTTGCTTTTTTTGTAACAATGACAGCCTTGTGGATGAAAGTGTCAACAATATGTATGCGCTGGGATGTGTCTGTCTATTTAGCTTTGTCTGATGTTGTCAGCTTTTCTTAGCAGTAAATGACAACAGAGAATAAGAGACAACACTCCTCTCTAACTTTACCTGTCCATACCAGCATACTGTACAAACTCCATTCACATTGTTTGTTTTGAGAGGAGCAATCATTTGCAGGCACAGTCATGCTTAAAGCTCCCTGTGCCCTCCGGGCCTTTTCACACAAAGCCATTCCTGCTTTTGCAAGCTAGAATGTAAGTGTAAATAATCTAAAATGTTCTGTGCTGTTTGTAGGTGCCTGTGTCCATGGCAATGATGAGTCCACAGATGATCACTCCTCAGCAGATGCAACAGATCCTGTCTCCCCCTCAGCTTCAGGCCCTGCTGCAGCAACAGCAGGCTCTAATGCTACAGCAGGTGAGAAACACACACGCACACACACACACACACACACTCACGTTGGATCCGTTACCAGGCCGGCATGTTAGGATGTGTCTGACACACACTGGGTGTGATTGTATCTCATTCAAGATCTTTGAAGATAAATACACATCCACATTTCTACTTATACACACACATTTTAGTTTCAAGTCCCTCCTCTTTAGCATTGTTGTTAGGAGAATGTGCATGCTCCCGCCTGAGGTGCACATGTGCATACAGTGCACACTTGTTCACTTTTTAGCTTTCACTCAGTGAATTATAGTGATTCAGGTGTGTGTGTGTGTGTGTGTGTGTGTGTGTGTGTGTGTATGTGTGTGTGTGTGTGTGTGTGTGTGTGTGTGTGTGTGTTTCGATGCCCGGGCAGGTGAGAGAGGGGTTGCTATGTTGACACAAACCAATAAACACTCTTCATCTACAATCGATCTGTCAAATACCCAGCCGCACCAACTTGTGACCTCTGCCTCGACCAACACTCACGCAACCTTGTAAAGGCTGTGAAGAGGACTATTAACAGAGTGGGGATAGAGAAGTAATTAATGCATAGGGGATGTCTAGAAAACGCGTACATCCACACGCAGGCGAGGCCAGAGCAGACATAGATTTAATAAGGAGAAAATATGATTTGCAGTGGGAAGATCTGACAGCGTGTATCATAATAATGAAAATGTGAAGCGTGCTGGCTTTCTGGAAACAGACATACAGATGGCTAAGAATCTCTTCACCAGCTCTTCTCTAACGAGGAACACACACACACACGCACACACACATTTCACATCCCACTATTAAAACCACCGAGTTATACATTGCTCTCCCACTTAATTAACCACAGTATGGACTGCAAATCAGGCACTTTTACCCGCACACATACACACACACACACACACACACAGACAGAACATTCAACCAACTTATCACTCAATGAAGCAATACATTTCATATTCCCATGGCAATACAGCATTGTGGAAGAACGTGGAAGTATGGTTTACGGCCCACTGCTTGTACGGGCACTAATTTGTGGATATGCGTGTGCGTGTTTTAACCTTTAAGTTTCCTCTAACCTTTACTTATGCTACAGCTAATCTACCTTTATTTCTTAGTGTTTTCACTAAAGTCAAGGTCATGGTAATAAGCTGGAGAGCTGAGTGCCTCACTTACACATACTCTTAATGCACAGAGCCACTGAATCAAATCATTAAAAATACCTTAATTATTACTTAATTATTCCCTCAACTCACCACTCTCCAGTCAAGAATGTGTGTGTGCGCACGCGTGTGTGTGTGCTTGCATATGCATTTGTCTTTGTGATGAGAAGGCGATCAGGGCTAGTGACGTGGAAAAGAGAGATTAACTCAGGCCTAAGGAGTGATAAAAGAGAGGAGAGACAGATAACAAAGAAAAGAAAGAGCAGCAAGAAGGAATGAGTTGTGCATTTAAAATAAATGAAGGACAAAAAGTAACAAAAGAACAGTAAATTATGTAAGATTTAAGCTATGGCTGGGATAAGATTGAAACTGGAAATGTTTGCATAAAAAGAGGAGGACCATCATATTACACAGACTGTGAGTCGATGGGCAGTGGTGTGCTGCTCACTGTGGGGTCAGGTGGACGAGAGCCCGAAACAACTACAGCACTGTGAAGTCATTTCTACTGAAAAGCCTCTTTGAACATTTGACGCAACATGAAACAAAGACAAACTGCAGACGGACACATGTACAGGCTGTTCTCAAGAGGATGACCCCCCCCCCCTACCACTTCTCTCTCTCACACACACACACACTCACACTGTGGTCAGTGTGAGTGTTCCTTTCAGCCTTGCTGTCCTCTCAGCAAGATTAGAATCTTAATGGAGCTTCCTGAGTAAATTAGTGATTAGTAACTCAAACAAACAGACAAACTGTGGCACATGTGTGTGTGTGTGCGTGTGTGTGTGATGTGTGTGCGTGTGTGTGTGTGTGTGTGCACACTGTAGTTTAAAATGATTCCAGTAAGCATTGCAATCCAGTTAATTCCAGAAAATGATAGTTAAAGTGAAAAACACATAAGAGTGCAGAAAACTTCAGTCACACACGCATGCATGCACACACACACACACAAACACACAAACACACACTTTGTCCCAGCAGTTGTTTTATGACATCAGTACAGTACATACAGTAAGAGCTGGCTTAAAACATTTCACAGAAGAATATCTCTGTGTGCCTTTTTTTCTTGCAGGCTTAGTACAGTGCTGCTCAGTCGTGCGTGCGTGCGTGCGTGCGTGCGTGCGTGCGTGCGTGCGTGCGTGCGTGCGTGCGTGAGAAGAGCAGGGCTTTTTAATATTTTCCGATTATATTAGCTTGTGTGTGTGCAGATGTATTTCTGGACCATTGCCCATCTACATTGTGCCATCGTCAGATCCTTACATTCAATTCAGTTCAGTTTATTTTGTATTGCCCAATATCACAAATTACAAATTTGCGGCTTTACAATCTGTACACATACGACATCTCTGTCCCAGGACCTCACATCGGATCAGGAAAAAATCCCCAAAAATAACCTTTCACAGGAAAAAATGGGAAGAAACCTTCAGGAGAGCAACAGAGGAGGATCCCTCTCCCCAGATGGACAGATGCACCGTTTGAGCTAAATAATCAAAGCAGGTTCAGCATTACACCGTATCACTTTCCAACACAAATCGACACACCATAATAGCGCCATAATATTCTTCAATAGTCTTCCTTGTCAGGTCTGTGTTTGCTTGTTGTGTTCTGGGGTTTGTCAATAAACCGCACACGGCCACACAACCATTAACTGCAGCCTTCGCTGAGGGGAATAGAAAGCTACTGAATTCCTTGAGACTCCCATTCAAGTTACAGTGTCTGACAATCGCTGGGCATTTCAGTGTTGGACGACTGTGGTATTGTTGAGGTTGATACAAAGTGTGTTGTGACTCACTCGCCTCATATTTCTCCATCCCCTCTCCTCCTCTGCCTCCCCTCTTTCTTTGTCTGTCTCTAGTTACAGGAGTACTACAAAAAGCAGCAAGAGCAGTTGCATCTCCAGCTTCTGAGTCAGCAGCAGCAGCAGCAGCAACAGCAGCAACAGCAGCAACAGCAGCAGCAGCAGCAGCAGCAGCAACAGGCCGGGAAGCAAGCGGCAAAAGAGGTGAACTTCACCAAGTACACACTCACTCAGCTCAAGTACACTCTGAAATACACAAGTGCCCTTAAATGCAGTAAAAGTGGTTGACATGGGAGCCAGCAGAAGGAAAGAAAATCACACGGAGGATCTAATTAATGTATAGAATACATATATTAACTCTCGTTTCCCTTCTCTCTCCTCATCCTCCATTTCTCTAGATTAGTGTTATGTGTACAATCTTGTCTCAATACAAGAATTAGTGAATATGGATTTTAATTTCTTCCAACAGCATGCCATGTCGAGGCAGCGATGGAGTGTTGTGCTAAGCCATACACTACCCTGCCAAAGTATTCATTGTATGCCTTCAGCTCTCAGCCTGAGGAGAAATCTCTCTGTAGGAAGGGTCTGCCAGTCTTTTAATTGTCAATTAACCCCGCCAGCATGAGGAGCCTCCCTTGCTCTCTTTTGTCTCTTACACACACACACACACACACACACACACACACACACACAAATATGCAGAAGTACTCACACACTGTACAATGTTTAACCACCGCTGTGGTACAGTAGGATATCAGAGGATCAAATAAAGAGGATCTCAATCAAGCAGAACCTGTGTGTGTGTGTGTGTGTGTTTGTGTGTGGGTTTGCGGGTGTGTTTGTGCATGTGTGTACTGTATGCGTATAACAGAAAAATGTGTGTTACACGAATGCTCATTCACCAGAATTACCGAACAAACAGAGGGCCATGCAGAAGACCGACTTAGGGAGAAGGACCTCGTGAGACTTTTCTGATAAACGCATGAGGAGACACATCCTAGATATCTCCTCCTCTTCCTCACCCCCCCCAGTGGGCAGATCGCCCCCCTCCTCGCCGAAGGCGATCGACCAACTCGACCGTGACCAAAGCAAACCAGTTGTGGTTGACTCGCATGTTGAGAGGGTGTCTGATTTGCTTTCCCTTTCTCCTCTCTTCTCGCTGCTGTCCCAGTTTTCAGGTTTGTTGTCCTGTAACAACTAGACAAGTGCAAACACTGGTCACAGAACTACACTTACATGCAGAGGGGGAGAGGCTTGATGTGTGAAGGTTCACTGCACAAACACATACACTTGAGGGAATATGCCTCTCCACAGAGCTGCATACAGCTGATATGACTAAGGCCATTTCCAGCAGTCACAGCAAACCCTCAATCAAAACCCAAAACACCTCTTTAGTCACCTCTCGTATCTCTCCTGGTCAAGCAGGTGCTGTCAGATATTGAGGCAGGGGGTGTGTTTCATTAATGTAAGGTGTGTACTGTTTGTAAGTCTGTCCAACAGTGCAAGATAACCAGCAATCAGCTAAGAATAATGTCTAGCTAAAAACTGCTGGTCAGAGTAGTGTCAGGCAGACCCGTTTGTGGATGAGGATTTTAAGCAACTTCCAGTCGGCCCTGAACACAAACAGAAAACAAGAGAACTGGAAGAGACAAAGAAGACAGAGGAGAAAGGACGGAGAATAAATAAGAAAATCTCTCCTTGCCAATTGTGCTTGAGTGGCGGAGACTTTTTGCACTTTTCCTTCTTTTCTGCAATTCTTCGTCACTTTCTTGTCTGCGTGGAAGTGATGCATTGAAAGAAAGAGTATGTATGTGCATGTTGAGTCAGTGTTTGTGTGTGTCGCTGGTGCATTTGGGACTGTTCAGGAGTCAGCTTAATGAAGTGACTCTGACCACCACAAGAGATGTGTGCATGTGTGTGTCTGTCTGCAAGAGTCCATCTCACTGTGTGTGTGTGTGTGTGTGTGTGTGTGTGTGTGTGTGTGTGTGTGTGTGTGTGTGTATGTGTATGCGTACGTGCGGCTGTCTGTCTGCAAGTGGCCTGCTATATGTGTGACTGGCAGGCTCAGACAGTGTGTGATGTGCTCATAAATCACATTGACAGCCTGTTACTGCGCTAGCTTTAGCCACTCAGCCACAGCTAATGTAAACAGAACACAGGCACACACACACACAATGTGTGTTTTAAAGAACCGTAGCAATATCTCAGGAGGGAACGAGAGAGGGGGGTGGGGTGGAGGATATAAAATGGACAGACAAGTAGAAAAGGAGGGGCTGGAGGGCTGGAAAGAGAAGGAAAAGAGCAAGACGGGAGGAAACGGTTCAGTTACGACACTTTGATCATGATAGACCGTTTATTGCAACAAATGAGAATTTGTCAGTTTACTTCAAAGAACTGAATCATGTAATCTTGCATTTGACAAAGTTTGCACTGGTCAAAGGACTACAACAAATTATGGGTTCCCTGAAAAAAATATTTCTGTGGTCCTAGAATTGTCCCCACTTTTCGTTTATTGTAGATTCATTGCCTGTAGCCACTGATATCCAGCAAATACAGTAAACATTTTCTATTAGAATGAAAATGTATAGCTGAAACCAAACACCTTTGCATTGAGTAAAATGTGTTTCTCCTCTTTTTTATTCTTTTCTGTTTTTCTTTTGAAATAATAGTTGTTGCTCTTACTCCTCTGCACCCCCTCAAACCTCCCTAATGGCACAACTCTCCCAAACCTTGCACACAAAAACACTGCCATCACACTTCTTCTCCCCAGGCACCAAGTCTGAAAGGAAGTGACCTATCTGCCCTTCCTGTGAGATCCTCTCTGTTCAAAGAGTTCCAGGCTGCCACTCACTCTCACTTACACACACACATACACACACAATGAGCAGTTCCTCAAGTTGTATTTATTTATTTTTCCTCTCCACTAGTTATCTGTAAGAGATAAAGTCCATCTCTCTTGGGGGTTGGTCGGGTGGGACTTCAAACAGCGCAGCACAGACCAGGTTTGCCCCAGACTGGGAGGGCAGGAAAGGGGACATTTATCACCATAACACACACCGACATTATCGCCACGCGCCATGTAGTCTCTCCCACTCTCCCTTCAACCTCCCTCCTTCTCTTCATCCTCAGGGTCCTCACAGCTTGGCTTTTGGCTTTTCTCCCTTTTAATACAGGACTTTTATTTATTTTATATGGTGTTAGTTGACTTCATACTTTAATTTGTTGAGACTGAATGATGTAATGGGACAAGCAGAGCAATTGAAATCATAATAACAGAACAGGGAAGGGCTTCCTTTTAGATGTAAAAGAAAAAAGACAAAATCAAGGGCAGCTGTCTAAATCTGGCATTTAGTTCAAAACTACAATTAACAAATGTGACACTTTCACAAAATGTGATTCTTGTCAGATTTTGTAATGGGTGCAAGCAGATATCTGCAGGTGTTTTTCATGGCTTGACATGTTTTTGTGCCAAAATTAGCAGAGGACTTATTAAAACAAATGTTGGACAAATACCTTAGTTGGTTGCTATCTGAACAAGGACCAGTGGGTGCTTTATTTTAGAAATATTATAGATATTGCTTTTAGGGATTTCATTTAAGAATTAATATAAATAATTTCAGAATTAAAAGATTAAATAAAATGATAGAATACAAAACTGGATAAAGATCTGGTTCAAGATACCATGCAGTAATACATGACTTGAAAACTTTTCTAACCTCTGTCTTTTGGTCCCCAGCAGTTAGGCAGTAAGCAGTTGGCCTTCCAGCAGCAGCTGATCCAGATGCAGCAGCTTCAGCAGCAGCACATCCTCAACCTCCAGAGACAAGGCCTGGTCCCACTGCAGCCCACTGCTGCCATGCAGTCTCTGCAGCAAGGTACATGCACACACACACACACACACACACACACACACACACACACGCACACACACATACACACACACATTCATACGGAGTACACAACCCTAATCATACAAAACTCAGTCACACAGACACACCTTGACAAACATACATACACACATGGTCATAACTGAGCGCACACTCAAACACACACATAGGCCTGTACCCAATGCTGCATGTGAAGCCTGTTAAGTTAATCAGCCAATAAAAGATAAAAGGAAACCTGATTGGTGGGTTTGTAGAAGGTACTCATTTGGATAATAAGTAAAATATGCCACTAAGCCCCCTGCTTAGAGGTGTGTGCATGTGCTTGCGCGGGTGTGTGTAAGCCTGTGTGTGTGTGTGTGTGTGTTTGTACTTGAGATTAGCCAGACACAAGAACATCATCGTCTTGCTATTGCTGTGCCCCCCGGATTTTTTTTCTTTCTCTTACATGTAACTTCTCCCACAGTCCCTTCATTTTGTCAGCATGGTTTTAGAGCGATAAATGTTGAATGTTGACTGACCCGCCTTTATTTAACTTTTATGTATGTCTTTGTCCCCTTTTGTCTGTACACTGTAATGTAAAATGCACACATTATACACACTACCTCACGTGCAGAGAATGCTTTAGGGGCTCTAAATTGGCCGTAACATTGCTAAAGCGCTGACTGAGTTGAGCAAACAGAGCAGTTTCCTTCCCTCCGTCTGATCTCGATCTTTCTCTCATGAGCAGTCACGTGCAGTCACACACAAGAGTTCACACTCTCATAGTCGCTCTGTAGTCTGAATTTGAAAAAACAAAAATAAACTCAATCAAATAAATGTCATTTTCAAAAAGGTAATTTCACATGACTCAAGACACTCAAGAATTGCATTAAAAGTGTGATTTTTGCATCTGTGTGTTAATGTGCTAGAGGGAGGGTGTGTGTGTGTTTCCACTGGATGATAAGTGGAATAACCCATTCACAGAGAGAGTGAAAAAAAAGTAGATACAAATTGAAAACAAAGGAAAAGACGGAGGCCACAGTTTTGCATAAAAAAGTGTTGTTTTTTAGAGAGTTGCACAGTTGGATTTGGCATCTCCTTCTCTTTCTCTCTCTCTCTCCCTCCGTATCAAAGTGGAATTTCCCTGCAGTGTGAAAGAGCCGGTCCATTGTGACGGCTCAGCCAGGCGTGAGCCAGAGCATTCCTCTGACCAGCCATGCCACACAAACACACAAACACACATGCATAAACACTCGCACTTACACACACAACTGCACACATTATTGCCCTGCCTCAAAGGGCCGTTGTGTCCGGTGGGTAGTTGGTGGGGGGGCATACCCTGAGGGGGCATCCTGCTGTGGATTTTGTTTATTTCGCTAACTGTAAGACGGAGGCACTTTGTAGAATCTCATGACTGCCAACCTACTAAGGTCATGGCAAAAAACAGAGAGAGCACTAAATCACTATGTTTGATAATTAAACTGCTTTTTTATAATCACAGACCAATCATTGAGAGAGTGTTTCCGCACTCTATTCACTCTCGTATTAAAATAATCCCATTAGATTTTACTTTATCCTGTTATACCCCACCTTCTTCGGAATTTAAGGCTACTTCCTAGCATGTCTTATGTCTACAGACATCAATGCGAAAGAAATATGACCCTAGCAGCCAGATGTGGCTGTGTACGTTAAACAGTCAGCAAAAGCACTCCCATCCACACAAGTACATATATTCACTTGAATGCACACAAAGTGAGGATTTTGTTCACAAATCTACTCTCGGCTACTTACAGTTTGAGTTGTGTTTCCTTTGTTAACAGCTGTCTTTCACCAGAATCCAGAATTGTTCCTCTAAAGTTCCTTTTCTTTCTTGTATTTTTTTAGTAATTACTACTTTACACTTTTACTCCCTGGGAGTGTCCATAGACCGGTCAGCTTTCTTGGATAATACACACTCACACACACACACACACATGTAAATAAATCTATGCACACACTGCCTCATTCCTTCAGAGTGAGAACTTTTGTTTTGGCGGGACCACAGAAGAATGCAGACAAAGCAGACATAATATTTGGATTGCTGCGAGGTCTGTGCATATGTGTGTATGTGCAGATGTGTGTGTGTGGGGGGGCTGCATGCGTGCGTGTGTGCTTACGCGCACAATAAGAAACCATTGGAGTAGGCTGTGGCTTTTTAGGCGTCTCTTTCACTGTGAAATTGGAGCAGAAATAACAAAGAAAGAACTCAAAGTGTGCACCCACCCTGTTCAGACAAATAGTGGTAGTGACAGGAGCAGTGGGGCTGGTAGACAGTAGCAATTGCCAACAGAGATTAAGAAATAGTTGAGGAATAGTGGATATCTGGAAATAAAACAAAAAGATGTAATCTCTTGTAGGTTTTAGTTTGTCCTATTTTCCTAACCACTCCCAGGGGTCTATAATAGTGTGTGTTTATAATAGTTAGTCGCAGCTCTATGTGACCTGAGTTTACAGTGTGTCTTTAGGTTGGTATTTTTGTCTTATTGTCTTACATTTCTTCATGTTTAAATTAGCTTGACTTAACTTAAATATCCTATAATCGTTTTTGGGCAACTATGTAAGGTTACCAAGTTAACTGTGCATTCCTTCTCTGCAGCGATGTGTCCGTCAGACCTCCAACAGCTGTGGAAGGAGGTGTCAGGGGTGCAGAGCAGTGAGGAAGCCCTGAAACAGGCTGAGGGCCTGGACTTGAGCACCAACAGCTCGAATTCTACCTCAGCCTTCCCCAAAGCTGCCAGCGCTCACATCCCACTGCACAGCCTGGTCAACGGACAGAGCCACACCCCAAAGAGAGACAGGTACAGTGATATGCAGGATGTTGAAATGATTAAAACATCAACAAACCTCTGTGTGACCTGCAATCTTTCTAAATCACACACTCCTGCCATGTAATTTTCTGGCATTTCACTTTGAGCTTTTAGCTGTTCCTCCATACCTAAGCATGTAAACACAACACATGCACATGCAGCATATCACACATCACCAGGGTGTAAACGTCTCTCAGCTCATTTGATAGGAGGTGTGTTGGGTTCAGTATGTACTGCCAGTATGCTGTCAACCACATACACATTTAGTATAGAGGAGAGGAAGATGGATTCAGGCCATCTGGGGAATTATTTGTTCATCATATATATTTTTCTTATCTGAAATTGCTGTGGACAGAAATTCCTTGTTAACATTTTAGTGATGCATGTTTGAGGGCTGTGTTGTCCCATGGCTTTGTTGGCTGCTCATGGGCTTGTCTTTGTCTTTAAGAGCCAGACTGTTTGAGTGGATATCCAGCTTCACCAAGTCAGACAGCGGAGATGACCATGTCCCCTTTTACCCCAAAGGCGGCCATCCCATCAGCAGCCAGTAAGTAGTACATCCACACACAAACATGAGTGGACAAGACGAAGACAGAAAGACACACTACTAGATGGTGTCACTGTGGTACTGAGTTTGTCTTTGCTTCAGGAGCACTAACCTCATTTTGGAGTAATTCCGTCAGGATGTGCAAGTATCAATTAAAAGAGCTTCTATTAGCTGATCAAAATACGTAACACACTGTCACACTATAGCTACAGAGTTGGCTTTAGTGAACACAAAGAGGGTCGCATTATTGTGTTAGCCTGCTAAGTTAATGCAAGGCTGATGTGCAGGAAAATGTGGTTTCCAGCAGTTTGTCATGTCTGTTGCCTGAACTGCTTCTGAGTTGAGTCAACCACAGCCAACACATACACAGACACGCACACGTACGCACACACACGTACGCACACAAGCAAGCTCCGACTTCAGCCAGCACATATGATCAGGAAGAGACTAAAAGGCAAAGGGAGAGGGAGAGAGACATGTTTCCATCTGCGAGACAAATGTTTTTTGTTAGACAACCTTCTGATGTTGATTTGGGAGAATTCCCATCCCAGTCCCCACACACATGTGCACACCCACACACAGGCACACACACACACACACACACACAGTCATGTAAATATGGGGAGACAGCAGTCGCCGGCGAAGTTCCAGGTCTGAACCACATCTGCTACTGGACATGCCACACACACACACATGCATGCACAGTCACAGTTATTTTACTCTGGGCCTAAACCAAACCTGGCTCAGTCTTTCATTGCCACACAGACATACAAACACACAAACGCTCATAAATATGCATAGATGCACACACACAAACACACACGTGCACGCACACATCAGCTCACCACAAAAGAACAACCAGCACATGACGGCAGCCACCGCCAATCAGTCATGGCTGGTTGGTCCTATGCCGACTCTGTGTCAACTCCTGAAACATAAGAACACACACTAACACGCGCACAACACATATGCCAAGGGCAGAGACAGACAGGTCATGGACTTAAGAATGTGCCTCCAATTCCCGTATTTGCCTGGCTTCTGTAACTGACCCCACTCTGCTCTATCCTCCTCTCTCTGCACTTGGCTTCGTGAACTGTACAAACTAATGACTGCTAACCAGGCTCAGATGGCTCTATTGATGCTTCTGCTGCTACAGTTAGTTTTGCATTTGCGTGTGAGAGTGTGGCTCAATAAGGCTTTGCTTCTCATTATGTAATTCATTTTATGTGCTGTACATTTCATGTACATAACAACATGTGAAAAATGTAATATCTGTTTTACTACCTCACTCTTTCTTTGTGTCTTTCCCACCACAGTCATGAGGAACATGCCGGCTCCCATCCTCTCTACGGCCATGGAGAGTGCAAGTGGCCTGGCTGTGAAGCACTGTGTGAGGACATGGGACAGTTCATCAAGTAAGTTAACCACCCAAAAGGGCAGTGACACAGAGACAGTTGAACATCTGGAAAGTCTTATGAATGAATAAGGAAATTAAAACAACTTTTGCCCACTGATATCCAAACATACATTGCTTCCCCGTCTCTCTCCATATTTCTCTGCTACATATTACACTCAAAAGGTGAAGTGGGGTTTTATATGACAGGTGTGGGGAGCTAGAAGCCCAAAGAGTCATTTGATTGGATGAGTTTCTGTAATAGCCGCTGAGTGCAGGATGAGTCATGAAACATTTGAAACCGTTTTACAAAACAGAAAAGACAATGATGTAATCATCATTCTAATGTAAAAATACTCTTATAGTGATCTTTTGTCTTACATATATTTAGCCTATAACAAGACAATTAAGACAGGATTACAACTGTGAAACAGTTTTCAATTCACTCGGACTCAAGAGGGATCAAGAGACTATTTTTCTAAGATCAAAACTTTCTTACTCCGTCATTGTTTTCAATTTCAGGCGCAAATATACAAAGGTCATACATTTTCTCTCTTTGATCGCAAACCTGGTTTAAGACCAAATTAGAAACTTTCCTTAAATGTCCTCCCTAATTTGTAAGAAACACACCTATTTTTAAAAAGGTTCAACAATGCTGGTCCCTAGTAGCATTGTAGAAATTGATGAAGCATATAAAAAAGATGAAGCAGAGAAAAGGGATGCTATAGTTTGTGCTAAATGTGGAGTGTCAGTCATAAACATCAGAGGTGTTTTGCATTGGCTCACTAATTCATCAGTTGCAATCTGTTACATCACATTTTTTCCGAGGCATATTCTCTCACACACACACACACACGTACACAAACTCAACGTGTGTGTAAATTCAAAATTTTTCGAGGAATCCTTTGGGCTTCTAAAACACTATTCTTCCTCTTTGTTCCTGTGTTAGTATTTGTCACAAAGTATTTTCCTTCATTTGGTTGGTATTTTGTGTCTGTGTGTTTGTTTGTGTTTTGTAATGCTTTTCCTCTGAAGGATCAGACACATTGTTTCTGTGTTAAAAAAGAAAATTACTCTTAATTAGCTCATCCGCATGCACATTGTTTTGTTTCCACAACAAGACTAAAGACACTCATTCCCACTCTGCTTCCATTATGCTGCTTGTCAGTTTGGAGTCACTGGGGAATGTCAGTGCAGTCGCTGGTCTTGACATTCTGCCATCTCCTCCTCTATCACACAAAGTACAACGGACTTCCCTGTGGCATTATGGCTGCTAATGAAGGTTTCACAAGCCTTTTAATGAAGCCCTAAACAAACTCACTCTCATTATTGGTGCGGAACTGTTAGCTGTTTGAGCAATGGAGATATTAATAAGCCGCAGTGATGAAATATGTAGTCCTATAAGTGCGCGTGGTGATTGTGATGCTATCGGACAGTCAGATCAAAGCGTGCAGGCAGGCTGGGAAAGTTTGGAGAGGAAAGCTGTTGTTTGGTGTCTCATTTCACATAGCCCCAGGGCAGATGGAAGGAGAAAGAGAGATAGAGTGAAAGAGTGTGTGTGTGTGTGTGTGTGTGAGTAAGAGAGAGAGGCAGATGGAAAAAAATAGAGGCAGTGACAGATAATGCCGTCAGTCCGACAGTGCGCTCCCTTCCAGCAAGCCTTAGTCATCGCCCCAGGAGGGAAAAGGGTAGAGCAGAAGAACAGAGGGAGACACTCCACTATTTCAGGCCTTTCTTCTCTCCTCTCCTCTTCTCTCTTCTCACCACCCCTCCCTCCCGGTCCTCTGGTATAATACTCTGGCTGTGGTCGTGGGAGCTGTGTGTAATGTGGGTTAAAGCCTTGTCTGCCAGCACTCAGAGGAGTAAACAGAGCCTCATTGTCGGGACACATTGAAAAAAAAACCTGCTACTGTTTATGGCCCAGCTATAGTGAGAGGGGAGGGTTTTAGGGGCAGATTTGGTTGGAATGACAGTGAATCATAGGCATTTGGGGAGTTGCGGGAGAAGATGAGTGTGAAGGGGAGACTGGACAGAAGTGCGAGTGAGGGCGAGAGAGCTTAACAAAGAGTAAAAGAGAGAGAGGGGGGGAGAGATCATGTTTTTGTTATTATCGTCCACTTGTGTTGAGCCGTCTATCTGATTTAGGATTAGCCATGCCATGACATCATTGTTTTTGTTTCATTTCTGGTCTTTGCCTGGTATTGCCTAACGTTCTGCTTTGTTAAAGACACATACATTCAAATAACCATACACCACACACACATAGCTAATAATACATGTTTTCACGATAAACAAGTCAAAAAAGTGAAGATTTTAACTTAACACCACAGGATATAACTCACTCTGATACACCAGCAAATACCAAGCACATATACTCAACACACACACAAACAAACACACGCACACATACCGAGCAGGCAGCAGCAACCTGTGAATAACCTTGGCAATGACAGAGCAGAGAGAAAGGGATGGAGAAAGGGAGACAGGGGGGATTGGGCTGGGAAAGATCAGAAGGTCCCGGGTCCTCCCACATTGGAGGAAACAAACAGCGCCACCATTCACACATACACACACGTCCATGCACACACACACACACACACATGCACCAGTGTTAATAAGTGGAGTGGAGCTCAGCTAACAGAAAGTCTTAAGATAAGGCTTTGTGCGATAACACATGAGCTCATATCCAGGTGGTTGTCTTGGATCATGGCTCACTGAGCACCAATGAAGTATACACACACGAAACACAGCTGCTGCGTTCTTCACTAGACAAAATAAACCTCCAAGATTAAGATTTAATTTTGTAGCGCTGAAGTAAAAGAGCTGGGTTTAGTTACTTTATTATTCAGGACCTGTACATTTATTTCACAAGGATTCTGTTGAAGCTTGGAAATTACCATTGAGTTGGAACTATCAGTGCGTTGATCTTTTTTTATTTGTAGATATCAATTTACACTCTTGCATTTCCTCTTCACTTCTAGGCACTTGAACAATGAGCACGCCCTAGATGACCGCAGCACTGCTCAGTGTCGAGTCCAGATGCAGGTGGTTCAGCAA
Source organism: Cyclopterus lumpus (assembly GCF_009769545.1). Lineage (NCBI taxonomy): Eukaryota > Metazoa > Chordata > Actinopteri > Perciformes > Cyclopteridae > Cyclopterus > Cyclopterus lumpus. Next base: position 11,260,469 of record NC_046970.1, on the reverse strand, counting down.
CTGGAGATTCAGGTGAGTCACATACGCACACTTAATTTTCATCCATTCACAAACAAAGTCATGAAGACTGTTTCAACCATTCAATGGCAGTAACGTGTCTAAGGCAGGGCAGAGTTTATGGAGAGCAGTGGAGCTTGTAATTTAAAAGGAGCAGTCGGCAGGGAAGCTGCCATCGCTGCTCCAATTATAAAGCTACAGATAGAGCAAGGCTGAGAGGGGAACAGGAAGAGAGAAAGAGAGAGAGAGAGAGAGACAGAGAGAGAGAAAGACATGAGCTAGAAAGCATAGGACCAGGCTGCATGGCCATTCTTATTCTCAAAGTGGTTCATGCAATGCTCTTGAAACATCTGAATGCTCCAGCAAAAGCAAAATACCAACAGTGGACAAGAAGTTAAATGTTATAATGAAGAAAAGTGAAAATACAAAGGATGCCTCTTCACTCACATCTTGACATAGTTTCCAAAACACTTCAGAATAAGCTGTTCACATCACTGCGTGTTGTCCAGCATTAGGGTTGGCATTGTGTTTGGTGGTGGTGGTAAACAGCATTTAGCTGAGCCCCTGAAGCCATCGCCAGGGAACACAAAGTGACAGAGAGGCAGCTGATGTCACATCACATCAGGACGGCCGTCTCTCTGACATGTCACTTCATCCCTCAGCAGTCCACAGGCAGCCCTCCACTCTACCCTCCAACAACATGCATACACACAAACACACACACACAGACACACAACAGCACAGTCACTGTGTAAATGTCTCATATTTGCACATCGCTGCAGTGTGTGAGTATGTTAATGGCGCTATCTATCTTAGAGTAGAGCCGTTGTTTCTGGAGGCTACATGTGTGTATGCCTATACTCATGCACAAACACACGCAGGATGCAACGTTTTCCAGCACCCATTAAAAGGCAGTTAACAATGTCAAACAGGGACGAGTGTGTCTGCAGGCTAGTGTAAGTGTGTGAGAGAGCTCTGGGTGCTGAGGTGGCTTACTTTCATATTCATTCCTCTGCCTGAAGTGTAATTGTAATTGTAATTCAGTGTCAATACCGCATTATATCACCACTCTTGTTTGTTTCACAGCTGGCGAAAGAGAGCGAGCGACTCCAGGCCATGATGACCCACCTGCACATGCGCCCCTCAGAGCCAAAGCCTTTTAACCAACCTGTGAGTAAACACTGACACCCCAAATCCCAGATTACATGACCTTTCCTTCTACCCTCTCACCCCAAACCTTTGCTCTTATCTCCTATTCACCTGCAAACTCGAACAGTTTCACTATCCCTAAACCTTCTTGGGATTTCAAGTTTCTCTTTTACTGTCTAGCTTGGTATCTACGCCCCCTATTGACCAGTGAGGGTTAATGTGTTATTTAGTCATAAAGACTATTTTCCGTCTGTATTGTTCTTTTCAACACTTATTTCTGTCTCTCTTTTGCTGTCTTGAACCTTTCATGATACCGTGCATGTCATTTCCCTGAAAACTTCATAATGTTCTTATCCTAAATAGCAAGTCATAAAATCAAATATTCAAAGTGTGGAGCTTCAGTATTGTATTCATTCAGCATTTAATGGCAATTGTTCAGCTTTTTGGAGAAAGAGAGAGAGACAAAGTGGTCTCTCACAGTATTTTGTCCCAACTAAAGGGGTTAACATTTTGATGTGTGTGTGTGTGTGTGTGTGTGTGTGTGTGTGTGTGTGTGTGTGTGTGCCCACACTGGTTGTTATTAGGTATCTAATGAATATTTCATTATTCAGATTGACGAGGATTCTTATTAAAATATAAAGATGTTGAAATTAATTGTCAATTAGAGGTAGAGTGTCTTAATTTAAGGGGATATAAATGGGTGCAGCCGAGTGGCTATGTGTTTGTGTGGTCTTGTGTGTCTGAATGATGCATTGATCGCTTGGGGATCAGCTGCTATTAACATCTAATGGGAAATCAGGAAGAGGCGTGTTCTGTCACCATCGGAGACAAGCCTCGGGGTCAGGGATTGGAGGAGGAGGGGTGGGGGAGGAGCATCAGGAATGGAAACAAAGCTTGGCCTCAATTAACAGGGTTCGACTGTTGCCGTGGTGATGTGGCAGGGTTGCAGCGTTAATGAAGTACCTGTTAAACAACCCCGCCCCCTCAAGTCTACTTAAATGGTCTACCATCTGAGAGTAGAAAGAAGGCGATTCACACATTTGACATACATTAAGACAACACACATACACACACTGGTTTTTAATTAGTCCTAAACTAGCAGCCTTGCAACGGCTGTCCCAGAGAGACTGGGAGTACTGGTTATGTGTGTGTATGTGTGTGTGTGTGTGTGTTTGCGTGTGTGTGTGTGTGTGTGTGTGTGTGTGTGTAAGTGCGTGCGTGTGTGTGCATGTGTGTATGCGCCTGTGTTTGTATTTGTGCAAGGCTCTGCCTAATTGGGCCGTATTGGTCCGTGAAGACTTGGCCACCGCAGAGTGCATGTGTGTGTTCCCTTCTTACAAACATGCTGTCTTGTGGTTTTGTATCTGTAAACGCAGGGTTAATTGCATCCAGCGCTGTGTGTATAAATGCAGTATATGTGTATGTTCAGTGTGCATGTTCAGTGTGTGTGTGTGTGTGTGTGTGTGTGTGTGTGGTGTGTGTGTGTGTGTGTGTGTGTGTGTGTATGTGTGTGTGGTTCTGTGCAAGAAGGCATTTGGTAAATTCATAGGGAGTGTTGGGGGTTATATGTCGTATGTAATGTGGCAAAAATTACAACCTCACAAGTAGACAAAACTGTCTAAAAAGCCATGAAGAATTATTGGCCGGCGCTGAATTAAACACCGTTATGTATCTATGTGTGTGTCTCTTTAGCTGAACCTGGCTTCCAGTGGCTCTCTGTTAAAGCGGGACAGCGATATCTACCCAGAGGGTCTTCCTCACCCTCCCACCTCAGCTGCCACACCTATCACCCCACTGCGCCAGGGTCCCTCAGTCATCAGCTCCTCCAGCCTGCACACACACTCCCACTCCCACTCCCACACACACGGTGTTGGGCCCATACGTCGGCGCAACTCCGACAAGTACTGCACCCCCATCGCCTCAGGTAGACTGAGACATACACTCAGTGCCTGCCTTTTTTATTTTATTATTTTACATTATCTAATCATTGATTTATAATTTACTCAAATTGTATCAGTTTTTTGATCAAATGACTGCTTTAGTTTTTTCTTACAGTTGCTGTTCTTGTTATTATGTGCTTTCCCTGCTGCATGGTTTAATTCATGGTTTAAAGCGCTGCCATCTCCTAACTTTCTTTCAATAGAACATTTTTGTTTTAATTCCAGGTATCAAAGCAATATTTATTTTTTGTATGTGGCTTAGAATTAAGTTACATTCGTTCTAATTACATGCCTTTAAAAAATGTATGGAATATATGATTGGCTTCTCAAGAAGAATATTATTAAAAGAAAATGTAGCATCCTTACAAAGCTATGCTCACCACTTTCTTACATTATAATGTGCTTAATACTCAAATGTAGAATAATATCAAACATCTAGATACACACTGCTAATTTAAAGTTGTACTTTTTTGTAATAAATGTTACATTTGTCACACAACACACATCGGTTAATCTAATATGGTCATGCCTCTTTTTTCAGAGCTGGCTCAGAACTGTGAGTTCTACAAGAACGCTGATGTCAGGCCTCCTTTCACCTACGCCTCTCTTATACGTCATGTAAGTCTCTCCAATGATCCAGTTGCACCATCTCTTTTCCATCTGTTTTCTCCTCTAAATCTTGTTGTGTCTTCTCTCTCCCTGTCCTTAGGCCATTCTGGAGTCCCCAGACAGACAGTTGACTCTCAATGAGATCTATAACTGGTTTACACGCAATTTGCCTATTTCAGGAGGAACACAGCCACATGGAAGGTAAAAGCTTACAATGTACACACTCTCCCTTGTACTCTATCCCTCTTAGGACATTCCATTGGCTGGATCTCACTATGTCAAATTCTAAATGTAAAAACTCAACTCAACTGACGGAAGATGGAGAACAGCCCAATTAGCAAACTGTTTAGATGATGGCAAAAACGAACAGCCCAGGATTTAAAAAAATGAAAGTTTCAACTGCAGCTCTGACTGGTTAAAAGCTGATTCAATCAAAGCAAAATGATTTGACTCAAACTCAAATGTGGTAAACAACTCTCACTGGATAAAAGCTTATCTAATTGACTGCAAAGTTATTGTGGTCTGTGCCCACTGATGAAGCCCCCAACCCAGAGCAGATGCTGACTGAGACCACAATGACAGAAACTAAATTTGCAGGCATTTTGTGTCATTTGAAACCTGCGGATTTGGCCAAATTACCTCACTTTGCAGAAAATCACTTTGAAGGCTTAAATTTAGCATTTATTCTTGAAGTGAAGTGTACAACGTACAAAACACATATACACGTGACAACATACGTTTTAAAGCTGACTTTTCTAAGCTCCTAAGAATATGACTGATTTGACAGGTATTGGCTCTTTCTGTCCTGTATGAGACACTTCACTACTGTTCTAATTCTCTCCTTTTTCCTCACTCTCAGCCGTGAACAATTCTCTCGCCTCCTCCTTTTCGCTCATGGAAAGTCAGCCCCACTTAGCCCGGTAGAGCCACAACTAGCCGTTATACAGTCTCATTATAGAGATGTACATAAAAAGCTGACACACATGCTGCTCATGATCACATACATTGAATTATTTTCTTCGTCCAACTCATCTCTCTCCCTTTCTCACACACACACACACACACACACACACACACACACACACACACACCTGGCCTGATCCCACCATTGTAGGTGCTGACCCATTTCTACAGAAACCTTGCGCTAATTTGAGTGTCCGTTCCTCCAGAGAGGGAAAGTGAGAGAATGAGGAGTGAGAGAGGCAGTGTGAGGAGGGGTGAGGAGAGACCCTGTCCATTCTCTAATAGCCCTGGCCTAAACCAAGGAGGGAGGAATGGGGTGATAATGGAGGGATGGAGGGAGAGGTGCATAGAGGGTTAAGAGATGGGGCAGCCTGGAATATCTTTACCGCCTCATCTGACTTTTATGAATTTTAACTATTAATGTCTGGTGTCTGCTTCTTGTGTCGTTGGCCTCGCAGACCTTTAAATATAGTTTGGCGTGGCCTTATGTATTTATATAGCAGCTCTGTGAGTCAAATAGGGCCGTAGAGATGTATGTCCTTTAATACGCCGTTATATTTCATGAGGAGAGCAGCGGTGTCAAGGAATGGAAGTCATTGATCATAGAAACGAAAGGGACAATGAATGAGGATGAGACAAGAGAGAGCGAGAGAGAAAGAGAGAATAACTTAAGGGATGATTGAGAGAGGGTGAGAAATGAGTGCTGAGTTATTTCAAGGTGCTGCATGATGATTTGTAGGCCTTAAAGAAGAGCTTTTATTTTCTGTTTTACTTACCATAATTTTAGTGTCCCATTTGTTTTTCTGTTTTTCTTTCTTTAAATGCACCTAGTATAACATCTCTCCTTTGGGGTTAACTAACCCACATTGGAATAGAATAACAAAATAATAAGTATAGAAAATGGAAAATAAAGACTCCTTATTAGATGCTTCACATGGACTTCCAATTTTGGAATGTAACTAATTTACTCAAGTAACTACGTTATATTTTATTTTTTATTTTACAGCTTTAGTTAGTAAATTCTTTTTTTTATTATCCAATGATATAATATATTATAGCAATACTCACAGGGTCATTTTTTCGGTATTGTGAATACTTTAGATACTTCAAGTACAATTTGATAATAATACGTACATACTTTAAAATGTAAATTAAATGAGGGACTACTTAGTACATAGTATTTTATACAGTAATATTTACTTCATCCACCACCATTTAACACTTATTTGGTTGCATAATCATCACAAATAAATTGCGTATGTGCTCACACATACAGTATACAATATATATATATATATGGTAGTAGCCTATGCCTGGATGCATCAGGCACCAGCAGAAACAACACTGAACTGATCATGATGCTCAAACATTTACAATGTGAAGATATCCACACCACTAGTAGCAACTAAAATACATTTACTTTTGTGACTAAAATTCTGCCTCCAGTTGCCCATTTTACCCCCTTTCTCTCTGCAAGAGGGAGGGGAGATGAGTGGCACATGTGGTGTGACCCACTGTAAATGACTGCTAATGTTTTAACTGGGAGAATTAGGCTTTCATCACGGAGACAAATGCAAATAGCTCTGCAATAGCACTGATGTCTATGGTGTCGAATCTGTGTGTGTCTGTGTGTGTGTGTGTGTGTGTGTGTGTGTGTGTGTGTGTTTGTGTGTGTGTGTGTGTGTGTGTGTGTGTGTGTGTATGTGTTTGCACTGTCAGGGTGGCGACGCAGATT